>NC_141618.1:49266562-49364613 GCF_047967505.1 Dipteris shenzhenensis
TTATACCTCACACGTGGCGCATACCGAATCAGTTGGAGACCAAATCTTGCATGGATGTATGTCTAGGGTGGCCTAAGAGTCCTGCAAAGTTTCATCCCCAACAGATAAGTCCACACGCGTATTTCGTTAGTACGTGCGCCATAGCTTTGCCGTAGTCGTGCTAGTAGGGATTGTAAAAATATACGCATTATACCTTCCACGTGGCGCATACCAAATCAATTGGAGACCAAATCTTACTGGATGTATGTCTAGGGTGGCCTAAGAGTCGTGCGAAGTTTCATCCCCAACAAATAAGTCCACATGCGTATTTCGTTAGTACATGCACCATTTTTCATACGTAGTCATGCTAGTAGGGACCAATAGATAAGTCCACACGCATATTTCGTTAGTACGTGCACGAATTTTCTTAGTCACGTTTTTAAAATGTCCTAAAGAACAAAACACAATTACAACATTACTACTAATAAACAATTTTTTACAAACACAACAAATCCCATTGAGAAGACAACGGACATCATTTATAAAATAGAATCTAATATAATGATGTGTATGAACGTGTATACAACCATCATAGTGAAATACAAAATATGAGTCCATGAAAATTACAATGGTACGGTCACACAATGAGCCTATACATATCGAATACAAAAATATGTAATCAACTAGTGATACCCAATAAAAATCAATCTGATCAACTGATGATCCCAAAAAATATGATATGTAATGTGCTACTCCTCAGGATCATCTCTCATGCCAATAGTTGCAAGTATGCTCTTGTGATCTGCCACTGCAAGGTGCCATCGTGGAGTGGACGTCGCCTTGTGAGTGCGAACACGACTCAAAGTAATCTTGATCGCAACAACAAGATGAGAATACATGTATGCCTCCTCATCCGCCATGTACTCCTGGAACTCAATATAGCGACCACGCCTTTGTATCTACTGAAAATAGTGGCCACCTATGATCATGCTATGAGCATTGAAGTGCATCCCATGCCCATCCACTGTATCCTCATTTAGCACACTCTTTACCATAGAGCATCACAACAAGTAATAATCCACACCCTCCTCATTGCCCTCCGAAGCAATAACCACGAAGATATCACCGATACGCAACATATCTGTAAGCTGGTCATAATCTCTAGAGGAACTGAATCCCACATCCTGATCATCATGTACCTCCTCCCAAGGCTGGAAGGGAGAAAGCACTCACCGTACCCATGGATTGGCCCATGGTATCATGGAGCACCCTCCCCAATCATCATCAATGCATGTAGAGCAAAAACATGCAAATTGTCGAGAAAAGATCGCGGGGTGAGACTCACCTATGTTCCTGATGGAATGGAAATCAAGAGTGCCAGACACTGAATGACAATCAAAAGGCCTAGACCGATCAAGACTCCCAATGTCCATGCACCAAAAATACTGGCTCACCACCCTATAATCACACGATTGAAACGAGGAGATAGCACTAGTGGATAAGTGCTGGCTGCACCACCGCACCACATCATGTGCATCCTTGAAGCGATTGGCACTGTGATGCAACTGGTATCGATGCAAAGCACGCTTCATGCAAGCACCTGCACCATCGTGCTCTCCTTACCATGCCTTGTCTCGAAGTAGCTCCATGTGATCGGAATGCCTGTCTCACGGTGCCATCTGTAGAACCAATAAAATTGTGTAGCAGAATTGAACTGACCACCATAGCCGTCTGACCAGATCCAGTGTTGCGGCCATGTGACACCATGATCCCTCAAGAAACTATCATGCAAAGTGAAGCAATGCTGCACAAAATGGGCATCTTGCGATCGATCATCACTAATGTAGAAGTGATACTCTCGCACAATGACTAGCATCCCTTCTGAGCACATATCACAAAGAAATGGAGGTTTTCCTTTGCATATATTTGAAGATTTTCTACCATTTCAATGACATTATGCTCCATTGCTATTGACAAAATACCTATATTAAATTTTTATAACAAGATACTTAGAAATTCAATGCACCCGGGTCGAAAAACCATATAACTATTGTGTCCATACATAACAGACGTGTATATTGGTGGTGACTTGAACAAACAACGTGTTAATAGTAAGCCATTCAAGTCCAATATCATAGTCATCCTTGGCTTATCATAGGATGATGGAATTGGATGGATTACATCTAGACTCTCCGCAAAGTTGCTACACCTTGACTCCTCCAAGCTCCCTTGTGCGATGTGTTCAGTTATGTTTGGCTCATCACGAAGATTCAATTTTACCTCATATTCGCTAGCTCTTGACACCACTTCCAAAAGTGCATTGCTATTGGGGTTGCTTGCAGTTGTCCACAATTCTAATAGCATGTTCTTGTTTAGTAGCTGTCTCTGCTCTCTTTAAAGCATCACTGATTCCAACATCACCAAGATCTGAGGTGACCTCATACTCGCTAGCTCTTGACACCACTTCCAAAAATATATTGCCAATGAGGTTGCTTGTATTTGTCCCCATTTCTAGTGGCATGTTCTCCTGCATATTAATTATCTCTCTCTCCTTCCTGGCATCATTCATTCCAACATCCTTATGGACCTCAAAGTTGCTCTCTTCTAATACCACTTCCAACAATGTACACATTTTTGATGTCATGTTTTCATTTGTAGTATTTGTCCCTCTCTCCTTCCATGCATCAATAATTCCTATGGAGTATAATTCCAAGAAATGCATTCATTATATACAATGTAATTGTCATGGCATTCTCCCTCTAAGAATATTGAGAATGGCACTAGCACCATTCTCCCTATGAAGTAAAGGAAAATGTCACTTTCGACATAGAGAACTGTAAAAAGTACTATAGCCTATCATCACATCAATAAGGTTCTCAATGAAGCACTTAAAAACAAAAAATGCATTGCAAATAACCTTTATCTTCTTCTCCACAACCTCATAGAAAGTGGCAGAGAAAATGCACTAATATCATCAGAGAATGGCTCTAGTGCCACTCTCCAAATTTTGACAGATCTGTGCAACTAAATTCAATTCAAACACTTTGAAAAAACAAACATTACAATGCATTGGTGGGTCCATATCACACGAAATCAATATCAATTAAAAAGTGGTAGTGTTATATTTTTGAAATGGTCAATACTACTATTTTTGAACTAGAATTGACATGCCATAGATCCCTTTACAATTCATCCAGAGACATAATAAGAGGAATATTAGCAATATCTTCAGCAACTATAGGAGGCAAGGGTCCCATTGGCTCACTTGCAAGACGTGGCTAATGGAAAAGCTACAGGTTGGTAGATTAATGCCCGAATTCCCACTAGCTATAATTAGCTATGATGAATGGTTAGTAGAAGCAAGAAATGATAGTCTTCCACCATGGATACATCACCAATGCCAGTGATAGAGATAATACAAGGAGAATAAGGTATAGTTGAAATTACATTGATCAAAATAGTCCTCCTTTGGGAAGGACAATTCAACTATATTCACTTGTTGAGATTGATTCTTTGACCAACTATTACTTTTCATGTGTCCTAATTTCCCACACATGGTACAATCAAGCTTTGGCTTCTTCTTGAATTTGCATGTACTAAATGTGTGACCAATTTTCCAAAATGGTTTCATCTAGGATGAACTAAAGAGTGTCCTATCCATTCATGAGGAAGCTCCATTTTTATACTTGCTTTTCACCTTTTAATTATGTTCCAACAATGAGTCTTGCACATAACTTAGAGTTAGGATCTCATTGTTTGATTAGATTTCAACAATATTTGCATGTTCTTCCTTTTTAACATGACTATTGAGGACCGTACCTTGATCTTCATCATCTTTAAGTAGTTTAGTAATGGTGGCAAATTGTTGTTTAATACTCATATAATTGTTGATGTGACTTGTTAAATGAAGACTATCTCCTAAATTAAGTTGATACATTTTCATGGGTAGACCACCAACTTTGGAGTGCTTTGCCTCTATAGCAAACATCTTATTAAACTCCTCCCATGCCTCCTTTTCCTTCTCAATTCCAATGATATGATAAATTACTTTATCATCTAATGTAACTGCTATGAGTCCCAAGGCTCTCTCAAATTTCTAGCTCCATGTATTTCCTATACTTGCTTGAGTTTCTCTTCCTTGAAGCATCCCTTACACAATTTTCCTCAAGAGTCCATACATGATTTTTGATTGCCCTCGGGGGGGTCACTATGTATAAACCCTCTATACCATGTGTGTTCAAGGCATATTTCTAAAATCCCTTATCTGTAAATTTTTCATTAATAAAATGTACCCCTTTTCTATACAAATCTGTAAATTTTTTCCAAAACTATTTTAAATAGTCACTTATGTATATTTATTTCTGCAAATTTTAGAAATAAAAAATATCCTTCTGTTGAACTCATGAGATAGGGTTACATATGATGAGTGACCCCCTCGAGTGATTACCAGATGTGAAAGCCTGTGCCGTCAAACTTGAGAATTATCATCTTGGTCCATGGTGAATAGGGATACATACCATTTTCTATGTGCCTTACCATTGGTGTGATTTGACATAACTTCATATGATGATGTATAGAATGGCATTGGTGCCGCTCTACACAAATGCATAGTATTATGTGGAGAATGGCACTAGTTCCATTGTCCTAACATCTTGGGAAAAAACTTATGTGCCAATCTCTATGTAGATTTGTGGAGAGTGGCATTGTTGCCTTTCTCCAAAATCCATTTAAGGAATGGCACTAGTGCCATCCTCCACAACCTCATATGATTATGTCAAGAATGGAACAATGCAGAATCTCCTAACATTATGTGTAAGGTTTTATTTTTAATATTCCTAAAAAATACTACCTACTTGCAACATCTACTTTCTCAGTGCAGATAATTGCCATAGGCAAGCAAAATTGATGTTTCCATGGACTAGGTAGTGGCAAATTCAATCACGTCCTCTGCATTTCAAGGTTACATCCACAAAAACCCCAAAGAAAAACACATGTAAAGGGTGGCTGCATTGGGCCATTGGATCATGTGCTCATCTATGATGTGTAGATAGAAGACCATGCATGTATGACCCTACCACATCTGAATCGGATAGTCATCTAGTTTAACTATAAAAAATTGTAATATGTTCTATCAATATAATGAAACTACAAAATCTAGATTGATAAAAATTTTCCATGATTTTAGATTAATATATAAGTATAGTTTCAATGAAAAGATCCCTAACACTTCATTCCTTCCTACCTCATCCTTAGGATGCGAACATTCTCTTGCAGTACCTCCAATTACAACCCACTCACTACAACAAATATATCCAATTTCATTAGATGTTCTTGAAGCTGGTGAAATTGTTTATTAGTGTATGAATAGGACCTTTCCAAGACATCCACTCTATGTTGGGTTTTGGTCAGGATGGAGGACTGATTTTTAAAACTTTCATGAGCAATGGAAAGCTCATGCATGGACCTAAGTGTAATCCAATTTTAGGGAATTTTACATATCTTACCAGAGTTGCACATTCTCTTTTTCTTTTACATTGTGGATACTATATCTACCTTGCCTTGAAGTTTTATTGCAGCTCCTCCTTCAATGCTATAGTTTTTGCATTCTCCCTTTTTATTTTCTCTATTATTTCGTATTTATCAATGTTCAATGCATTCTACATGTTGCAAAGCCATTGGTAAAGAGCCTCATTTTTGGATCCCTGATCTTCAAGAAGTTTTTTCATTCTTGCTAGCTTTTTCTCTACAGTATCCCCATGCATTTAAACCTCATGAAGCTATTTTTACAACAACTTGATGTGTTTCCCTACTTTTATCTTTTATTCCTTTCCATCTCGGCAATTTTCTCAAATATCCTCAACTTGCTCTTCTGCTTGCAAGGCCTTCACTTTTGCCTCCTCCATATTGGCTTCTACACTCTCCTCAAGAATCCTCTCATGTAGTGCTATCTTTGCTACATCAGTGGTTTTCATATGTAGAAAATTCATCTTCCTATCATATTGTTAAAAAATTAATTTGAGGGAAGTACGCATTAGGTGCATAGCAACTCTGATTGGCTGAGATGACAATTTGGATTTGCCATCCTTGCAATCCTTCAAGTTAGTCATCATGCTCTTGGAGATCTCCTTTGAGAAAGAGACCTACGTCTACTCAATTTCTCTATTGCTTCTTGAACATGTCACAGGGTACCTCTTATATGAGGAAGGTACTTCCTTGTCTATTTTAACACATCCTGAACATCTGTTTGCAAGCTCAAAAACTTGACTCCACTATCTACACTAATTTGAGTGTTCGGGTGTAAATCTAAAATATGTTTTCTCTTCCATGAATTCTCCAAGAATTGTGCTTGCAAATAACCTCTAGGAATGCCTACCACCTTTTCAATAATTCTTTCACTGATGCTAACCTTATGACTTTGAGAGACAATGTATCCATCCTTCACGTTCACTTCATTTATCAATTTGGTGAAGTTGGAGAGAGAATACAACTCAAGCTTTTGAAGACTATATGAGGAAATCTTGTATATCACAATTTCAAGATTAGGGAAGAAAATTATTATGTGAGGCATGCCATTATTTCAAGATTGGGGTAGGAAAAGTGACATGGGTAGGAAATCTTACCCATACATGATCCATGGGCAGTGCCCAAGGTGCACTAGTCTATAAACACCCTTATCAATCAATGGCATGGCATCTCCTCCATGATTATTTGGACATGATTAATTACCACTTAATTACCAGTTACACTGGCATGATAGCTCCTTCATGATTATTTAGACGATGTGATTTTATATCACCATTGAGAAGTCTTATTCTTTGACTATTTTTAATGCAATTAATTACAAGTCACACAATGTTGGCATGTGATTAAATAGTGTCTCATGATTTTATAGCTAGTAGGTTTGCATGCCAGGCTTGCATGCAATTGTTTTTTGGGCAAAATAACTCAGGGGGGTCACTATGTATAAACCCTCTATATCACATGCGTTCAAGGCCTATATTTAAAATCCCTTAGCTGTAAAAGATTTTGTTAATAAAATGTACCCCTTTTCTATACAAATCTGTAAATTTTTCCCAAAACTATTTTAAATAGTCCCTTATGTATATTTATTTCTGTAAATTTTAGAAATAAAAAATATCCTTCTGTTGAACTCACGTGATAGGGTTACATATGATGAGTGACCCCCCCGAGCAAAATAATTTTTAATTATTTGTAGTGTAATTAATTAATAGTCACCATGGTGGCATGAGATTAAATAGTGGCTCATGATTCTATAATAAGAGGGGATTTCATGCGAGGATTTCTTGTGATTATATTTGGGGCAAAACACACAATGGAGTCCCATTCACCACGGTGCCCTCACATTTAATGATAATGACAAATTCTACTATAGCCTTTTAAATTTTAGAAATGGCGGCATTAGTTTGAAGAACAAAAATTTTAAGGCCTTATGATGAACCTTCTCATGGAAAAGAATGCCTGCAAAGTAGTACAGTGCTCGGATGGCCAAGCATATGATAAATTGGTGGCTCAAATTTTGATTAATTGAGGATGGATCATTATTATTTGTATGACACTACTAGGATGCTGGTCACTGTGTGGTGGCTCAAATTTTGATCAATTTAAGGCGTATCATTATATATGATTAATTGAATATGGATCATGATTATTTGGATGGCACCGCTAGGCCTCACGCCAATGCGGTGGCTCAAATTTTGATTAATTTAAGGTAGCTTATTATGATTTGGATGATTAAGCAGAGTGCCACTGTTACTATTTTACTATGGTCCCCAACATGGAGAATGCTCTTTGGCCACTTTGCTCTCATCCACCCTGATACTCTTCTACTTTACTCCACACTCCCTCCTCTAGCTTGCATCTACCCCTACTCTTCTACTTTTCTCCATGCCCCTTCCTCTAGCTCTCATCTACTCATTTGCTCCATTGCCCACGCACTCTTTTCAACTCTTCATCAGCTCCATTGTAGGAATGAAATCCAAAAATATTATCCCGCCTCGATTCAACGTGATACCCATTCTATCTAGTTTTTCATACAATGTCATTTTGTTGCACTCGAAAGTATTGTACATATCTTTTTAGTCTTTGTAGATTTCCCCAAAATCTCAATGTCATTTCCTTGTATGGCATGCTCATCCACTCCATTCCTCACCCACTCTTTTAACCTCTACATCAATACCATGGCAGGAACCAAATCCAACAATATAACCCCCCCTCGATTCAATGTAATCCCCATCATGTCTAGTTTCTCATACAATGCAATTGTGTTGCACTCAAAAGTATTGTGCATATCTTTAGTCTTTGTATATTCGTCCAAAATCTCCATGTCATTGCCTAACAATATCAAAATCAGCAAAGAGGAAATCATTCCACCAAGGAAGATTTCAAGGACGAGGGAATGCATCCAGCAATGTGTCAAACATTCAATGCAACTACTGTCACAAGTTTGGACACTATGAAAGAGATTGCCACAAGAAGAAGTACGACTAAGGCGGTCAATCCAGTAGCAATCAAGGGAATTTCCAAGGCAGAGGAAATCATCGTGATGGACATTCTAGTCACAATCATTTTGCAAATGAACATGGAAATATGTTTCTTGCAAGCGATGAAATGCATCAGACTGATACAGTGTACCCAGACAACCCAGACACTGATTCCAATCCCAAAGAGGATTTCAGATATCAAGTCGACCAAGTGGAACAGGATCCTTGGTACATCAACAGTGGTGCATCATCTCACATGACAAATCAAGGGACAGGTGTTATTCCTATGAACAATTTCATTGGTACGAAAGGATTGGTGAAAGATGTACTCTATGTTCTGAAGCTCAGCAAGAACCTTTTGTTAATAGGTCAAATGACGGAACACAATTATCGAGCCATCTTCAATGGTGATGAATGCACTATCAAAGATAAATCCAAAAGATGTTAGCTAGTAGCAAAAGGTGTCAAGGAAGGATGCTTATACAGAATGCTAGCTACAGTACCAGATAAGCATGCCATGTCAGCTCAACTACAACAGATGCTAGTTTCTACAAAATGGCACAAGAGATATTAGTCATGTCAATTTCAAGTACTTGTTAGATCTTAGGAATCAGAATATGGCAATTGGGATTCCGAAGCTACAGTTTCTTGGAAAAGTTTGCAAAGCATGCTGCTTCGGCAAACAAAAGCGAACCAAATTTGGAAGAAGTACCTCTTGTGCACAAGGTATTCTTAATTTGATACATACAGATGTATCGGGTTATGCCCAGACCCACAGCATCAATGGTTCACTTTACTACTTGACTTTCATCGACGACTATAGTAGATATTATTGGGTCTGCTTTCTAAAAGAGAAATCTAAAGTGTTTTCTAGATTTCAAGAATTCAAAGCCATGGTAGAAAACCAGACACATAGAAAGATCATGGTCATGAGATCAGATAGATGAGGTGAATATACGTCTTCAGCATTCATGAACTTTTGCAGAAATCACGGTATTCAAAGACAATTTACATGTGCAGATATTCCTTAGTAGAATGCAAGAGCTGAAAGGAAGAATTGGAGTTTAGCAGGCACTGCTAGAGCAATGCTTAGTGAAAAGCATCTTCTAAATCAGTATTGGGCAGAAGTAATAGCCACTACAAACTATTCGCTTAATCAACTTCTTACCAAACTAATTCAGGGTATGACTCCTTATGAAGCATTCACTGGACACAAGCCACACATTGGGCATCTCCGCATATTTAATGAGTTTGATGTAATATTCAAAGATGATGATGCATAGTGTTTCATCAATGCTATGAATGACTATAGTTGGAATATGGAGATAGCTTGGGGAAAGAATCATTGCACACAGTACATGGTAATCTCTAACTTGGACATTGAGATGTGCATATTGAATGGTCCTATATTTACTAATTTGTTTTTCTATTTGGCAGCACATTTTATATGCTCATGCACTATACATGGCATAGAATTATGGAAGCATAAGAGTGTGGTCACGGAGTGTGGTCCACTCAAGGCATGGAAAGATCACATTTGGCAAGCATGTTGTGCATATAATAGAGTGACCCAACACGAGGGTGGTAGAACTAAGCCAAGCCCAATGGTTCAATTGGTTCAATGGTGGTACAGGCATATCAAAATAAGAGCAGCTGCAACATTGGCATTCGAAGAGATGTTAGTGTCCGATGCAATGCAAGATGTTAACGTGGAACATCAAAGAATAATATACAACTCATCAAATGCAAGATAGAATCATTCAAGGTGGCATGCAAAACCCTCGTAGACAAGGGCACATATGGGTGGAGATAGATGGAAATGATGGTGTAGACTCTTTCAATGTCAATGCCCATGCACGAGTTTCAGAATTTCTTTGTAATTTTAGTTATATAATTTGCAGTAAAGCCAACATATAATGGCCATGAGTTGGAGTACAAATGAGAATTTTGAGTTATTGGATGTTAATTATAAGTATTTAGTTCAAGGTTGCACCAATTTTACTCTAAGAAGGATCATAAGGGAATTTTCATAAAGAAGTTTACTCTACATGTGGATTTCTTCAAAAGCCATCCCATTATGTTCTCACCAATCCTAAAGATTCACGTAAAGATTTGTGTATAAAATAGGCATTGATATAATACTTTGCATATTTCTAAGTGAAACTATGTTTTCTTCTGATCCATTTTTGCCATATTTTTGCATAGTTGAAAGCTTTTTTTTTCCTTCGCTCGAACGCTCGGAAGATTTTGCTCGGAAAATGCTCATCCCCGTCAGAAACAGATTACTTTGATGAGTCAAAGCCAACAACAATATACTGTGATAATCAATGGGCTCAAGCATTGGCCAAGAATCCAGTATATCACTCTAGGACAAAGCACATTGATGTCAGAGAGCACTTCATCAGAGAAAAACTGTTACTTGGTGACATCACACTGCAGCATTGTGATAGCAAAGAGAATGTTGCAGACATCTTTACCAAACCACTTGGTAAAGAGCTATTCGAGAAACATTAACTAGCTCTTGGTTTGACGTAGAGGAAGGACATTCCCATTAAAGGGGTGTGATGGAATGTAATGCTCAGTCCTTCTTCAATTCCCTAGAATCATCATCTTAAGGGAAGGCCTACTTCATGATGTTGATCTTGAGGGAAGGTATTGAGAGATCATGCTCAACATCATGTGATCATGTGTGCATAGCACCATCACATGATGATATGTGCATAGCACTAACCTTATAGAGTGCTATAAAGGAAAGGGTTAGATCCGCTACCCTAACCCTAGCCCTAAATAGGTTTGTATATATTTTATTTTTTCAACTAAATCTAGTGTACAGTTAGTCATTTTGTGGTGTGCTCTCTAGCTGTGCCCTCTCTCCTCATCTCCACTCTTCTCCTCTCCCCTCTTCATATTTTGTCATGAGTGAGGGAGAGAAATAATCATTTGTTTCTTTGCTAGTATAGGAGGGGTAGATAGAGGAAGGGAAAAGAGATAGAGACATTATATTTTTAGCTGCTATATTTTCTTTTGTTGAGGGGATGATTGAGGGAGAGAGAAAGAGATTGTATTTCAAACTGCTAGGTTTTAGAAGTATTTGAGAAATGAGGGAAAAGAGATCATAACCAAAGAGTTTTGAGAAGGAAGGAAGAAAAACAAATCTTAATCAAAGAGTTTTGGGAGGGGGAGAGAGAGTGATATGATATTGATAATCTTATTCTTTGTTTGTGGAGAAACAGAGCAAGAACAGAGCATATATAAAACTAATTATTTTAAAATAATTTGATGTTTGTTTATGTGAGGGGTAACTTGGAAGATAGACAGAAAGAGAGAGAAGTATTCTATGTTTTTTGAGATAGTTTTTTTCTTGTTTTTGTGAGAGGTTTAGTTAAAATAGAGATGGAGAGAGGTAGAAAGAGTTTGTTTTAATCATACAATACAAGGGCCAAAACTATGGAAGTAGAAAATGATAGATATAGAAGTAGTTTATAGTCTGTTGTATTGAAGATTGTTAAAGAAGAGCATGGGGAATGAATTCCTCAGTTCTACAGGAAATATTCTTGGATCACAATGCAACCCACTAATCGTGGGTGGTACAAAGTGGGTCGGAAGGATGAAATGGACATATCCAAACACTGGAAGGGAAGGATCTTAGATTTTTAAATTTCACTTGGCAATAACACAGTGACACAGGTATATATTTAGCATGTCTTTACATGTGCAAACATGTATGTGCATCCGAATGTAGGACTTCCATATCGTAGGACCAATTGTAAGTCTTTCAAAGTGTATTAGTACTTCGTTTGCATTTTAGAGTATTTGCATTTATTTGGGGACTTGGACACAATTTTCTTATGCCTTGTATTTGTTTTACATATTTATATCCATCTACTTAAGAGTGGGAGCCTGTAGCATGTGTAACTGGGGTGTTGCATGTCCTCCATGTTGAGATAGAGAGTCTTTAGTATGAAGGTCACACACCATCAGAACTAAAAAAGAATGGGATGTTCTTCTATGAATCAATGTTGATTGAGCTAGATGAAGAAGGAGAGTATGGTAGATTAGAATCTCTTCCCTTGCCTTCTTTTGATAGTGTAAAATGGCCGCTTCCAAGCATGGACATTAGTGAATCATATAGAAATAGAATGTTTAATGGTGTGAGAAATTCTATGAAGCCAACTACTGGTGGAAGAAATGCTAGGTTGAGCTAGTTTCTTCCATTTCCATTCTTTGTTGATTTCTTTGCAAGTTGTATGCAATTAAGGAAAACAAAGATTACTTGCACTTGTAAGAGCTTAGAATTAGAATGGTTGTCTGAGCTATTTGACAATGGATGGAAAACAAGAACATGTCATGATGAATATTTAGTGGAATGTCAATTGAGCACTTTAGATGTGACATTTCAACGAACAGATGTTAAAATTATTGTTTATATAAAAAGTGATCAGGATAGTATGTTTGTATTAATCGAGGTATTAATTTATAGGAAATGTCATCCTGATCTAATGTTGGAATTGGAAGAGGAGTGGACCATGCGATTTATGAGGAAAGAATTGTAGTTTGCAATAGCAAGCCCTCCCCAAGACTATTATTTTAGATTTGATAATCAAAAATTTAAATATAGGGATGAGACAAGTATCCTTTGTAAGAATTGCTACCCCCCCCATACTCGAGATACTAGAGACATTATGGCAGATATTTCATAATATCCAGTTTCTTGGATCCTTAGTGCTCTAACAATGCACTTGGCAATGAGGCATTGTTACATCTATGAATAGAAATCATAAATAATACAAAGTGTTGTTTCATTTATTGCTAAGATTTCATTTATTAAGTTTTCACCTATAGATTCATGGCTCTCTATGGTCTATGGATGATAAAGTGATAAATATTTGTAATTTTAAATCTGTGTGGATATTTGTATATCTGTATTGTGCAAGAAAGAGATAGATAGCAATTAGAGTGTGCAAGAGAGAGAGATAGAGAGAGAGAGAGAGAGAGAGAGAGGGAGAGGGAGTGAGAGAGAGAGAGAAGTTGAGAGAATGGGGGGGAGAGAGAGAGAGAGAGAGAGAGAGAGAGAGAGAGAGAGAGAGAGAGAGAGAGAGAGAGAGAGTTAAGATTGCATGTATTCATTTGCACCTCTAAGTTGAGAAAGAGAAAAATTAGAAAGATAGTTAAGGTCTTCTAGAGATTGTGAGATTGAAACAAAACCCAGATACAACTGATCTAAAGGGTGGAGCCTAGAGAGAAAGAGAGCGAGAGAGAGAGAGAGATTATATTTCAAACTGCTAAGTTTTTTAATCCCTTTGAGGGGATGAGTGAGGGAGAGAGACAAAAGATAGTCATTTATTTCTTTGCTAGTATAGGAGGGGTAGATAGAGGAAGGGAAACGGGAAAGAGAGATTATATTTTTAACTGCTATATTTTCTTCCATTGAGGGGATGATTGAGGGAGAGAGAAAGAGATTGTATTTCAAACTGCAAGGTTTTAGAAGTATTTGAGAAAGAAGGAAGAAAAAGAGATCCTAACCAAAGAGTTTTGAGAAAGAAGAAAGAAAAAGAGATCTTAATCAAAGAGTTTTGGGAGAGGGAGAGAGAATGATTCTCTATTTGTGGAGAACAAAGCAAGAAGATAGCATATCTAAAACTAATTATTTCACAATAATTTGATGTTTGTTTGTGTGAGGGGTAACCTGGAAGATAGACAAAGAGAGAGAGAGAAGAATTCTATGTTTTTTGAGATAATTTTTTGTTTGTTTTTGTGAGAGGTTTAGTCAAAAGAGAGAGAGAGAGAGAGAGAGAGAGAGAGAGAGACTTGCAGAAAAAGAGAAAGAGAGGGATAGAGAAGGAGAGAAGAGAAGACATAAATTTTGAGGGTCTATGGAAGTAGAAAGAGGTAGAAAGAGCTCATTTGAATCATACGGTACAAGGGAAAAAACTATGGAAGTAGAAAATGATAGATATAGAAGTAGTTTACAGTCTATTGTATCGAAGAGTGTTAAGGATGAGCATGGGGAATGGATTCCTCAGCTCTAAAGGAAATTTTCTTGGATCACAATGCAACCCACTAATCATGGGTGGTACAAAGTGGGTCGGAAGGATGCAATGGACATATCCAAACACTAGAAGGAAAGGATCTTAGATTTTTAAATTTCACTTGGCAATAACACAGTGCCATAGGTATATATTTAGCATGTCTTTACCTGTGCAAACATATCCACACATCTGAATGCAGGACTTCCATATCATAGGACCAATTGTATGTTTTTCAAAGTGTACTAGTACTTCATTTGCATTTATTTGGGGACTTTGACACAATTTTCTTATGCCTTGTATTTGTTTTACATATTTATATCCATCTATGTACAAAGAGTGGGAGCCTGTAGCATGCATAACTGGGGTGTTGCATGTCCTCCATGTTGAGATCGATAGTCTTTGGTATGAAGGTTGCACACCATCAGAACTAAAAAAGAATGGGATGTTCTTCTATGACTCAATGTTAATTGTGCCAGATGAAGAAGGAGAGTATGGTAGATTAGAATCTCTTCCCTTGCCTTCTTTTGATAGTCTAAAATGGCCACTTCCAAGCATGGAGATTAGTGAATCATATAGAAATAGAATGTTTAATGATGTGAGAAATTCTATGAAGAAATGCTAGGTTGAGCTAGTTTCTTCCATTTCCATTCTTTGTTGATTTCTTTGCAAGTTGTACGCAATTAACGAAAACAAAGATTACTTACACTTGCAAGAGCTTAGAATTGGACTAGTTGTCTGAGCTATTTGACAATGGATGGAAAACAAGAACATGTCATGATAAATATTTAATACAATGTTGATTGAACACTTTAGATGCGACATTTCAATGAACACATCTTACAATTCTTCTTTGTATAAAAAATGATCAAGATAGTATGTATTAATAGTATGTTTGTATTAATCGAGGTATTAATTTATCAGCAAGGTCATCTTGATCTAATGTTGGAATTGGAAGAGGAGTGGACCATGCGATTTATCAAGGAAGAAGTGCAGTTGGCAATAGAAAGCCCTCCCCAAGACTATTATTTTAGACTTGATAATCACAAAATTTAGATTAGGGATGAGACAAGTATCCTTTGTAAGAATTGTTGCCCCCCCCATACTCTAGAGATAGTAGAGACATGATGATAGGTATTTCATAATATCCAGTTTCTTGGATCCTTAGTGCTCTAACAATGCACTTGGAAATGAGGCATTGTTACATGTATAAACAGAAATCATAAATAATACAAAGTGTTGTTTCATTTATTTGCTAAGATTTTATTTATTAAGTTTTCACCTCTAGATTGATGGCTCTCTATGGTCTATGAATGATACAGCAATAAATATTTGTAATTTTAAATCTATGTGGATATTTGTATATCTGTATTGTGCAAGAGAGAGATAGATAGCAATTAGAGTGTGCGAGAGAGAGATAGAGAGAGAGAGAGAGAGAGAGAAAGAGAGGGGGGGAGAGAGAGACAGAGAGAGAGAGAGAGAGTTAAGATTGCTTTTTTTCATTTTCACCTCTAAGTTGAGAAAGAGAAAAATTAGAAAGCTAGTTAAGGTCTTTGAGAGACTATGAGATTTTTAAAAAAACCCAGATACAACTAATCTAAAGGGTGGAGCCACTAAAAAAATACAAAAAATCTATATGTAAAATCAATGTCCATGACATAGATAGCTAAGGGCATCAAGGCAACAATATGATCATCATTTGTGTGTGTGTGTGTGTGTGTGTGTGAGAGAGAGAGAGAGAGAGAGAGAGAGAGAGGGCAATGAGGGACAAGAAGGGAGGGAAAGATAGAACGATATATTAATTTTTGCGGAAGACCTTGTGGGTCTACAAGAGAGAGGGAGATAGCTAAGGGCAATGAGAGAGAGACAAAGAGAGACAGAGAGGGAGGGAGATGGAGGGAGAGAGGGAGAGAGAGGAGAGGGAGAAAGCTAAGCCCAACGAAAGAGAGAGAGAGAGAGAGAGAGAGAGAGAGAGAGAGAGAGAGAGACTTTCCAAAGGAAAAAGAATAAGTATTAAAATATTGTAATTAAGACCATTTTTAAGGGCAATGTCCATTTTATAAAGTACACTTCTAAGGTCATTTTCAAATTTTCAGTTTCTCACTCTTTAATAACCTTGCATTCCATAGCCTCCTCTGTTGTCTTCCCAAGCATCCTCTTGTACTCATGGCTTTCCCTAGAGAGGCTTTTGACCATTGGATTTTATCCACTAATTCCCATGCCTCTGTGTAGATCAAGTTTATCCTATCTTCCCAAGCATCCTCTTGTACTCATGGCTTCCCCTAGAGAGGCTTTTGACCATTGGATTTTATCCACTAATTCCCATGCCTCTGTGCAGATCAAGTTTATCCTATCTTCTGCAAGGCATTCCATCTTGGGTCTCACTGAGAGCTCTCCTTCCTGCTAATAATCCGTCTCTTCAGTTTTTTGTTAGACTTATCTATGGCCAATCTGTCACAATTGCTAACTCCCCTCACCAATGGGTTTCATTGGATATTTTGAGCTCTTTTGACCAGAGTGCTAACTTCAAGAAGACACTAGGTAGGGCCATGGATAACGTCCCTATCTCTCTCTATGAGTACGCTATTCCCACCATCAGGGATGATTCATCTTTCCCCATTCATTTGATCGAGAGAGATGCAACCCTTACCATTCTCCTTGCAACTAGCAAGTTTGATGAGGATGTTGGCAAGTAGCCCGAGGGTCCTTCTGCATCCACAAGTGGTGGAGCAAGTCCATGAGCAAGTGGTGGAGGAGTTGACATAAACCTAGTCCTAGAGCCTGAGGAGCATACTATTAACCTAGCCGAGGAGCAAGTTGAAAGCAAGGTCATCTTATCATCATATCCAACTCGTGCATATCCATCCTCCACCTATAATCTAGATGAGGTAGCAACCAAGCCACACCATGTTTCGGTTGATCCAATCAAGATTGAGGATGAGGAATACCTTACCCTATTGGAAGTAATGGAAGTTGAAAGCGAGGTCATCTTATCATCATATCCGACTCATGCATATCCATCCTCCACCTATAATCTAGATGAGGCAGCAACCAAGCCACACCATGCTTCGGTTGATCCAATCAAGATTGAGGATGAGGAATACCTTACCCTATTGAAAGTAATGGAAGAAACCGATCTCCAAGAGAATGAGATGCTATGTCAGCTCTCGAATGACACCTTTGATGTTGTCATTACCTTTGATGCTCAGTCAATTCAAAAATCGATGATATTGCACGCTTTGATGACTCGAGCCTCACTGATATGGAGGCAATCCAACTAACACAGAAGGCAATCGAGGATGCCACACTAGAATAGGACATGTCCGATGAGTAGTTCATGAATTTGCAACGGGAATTGTTTGGGAGAGAGATGAAGAAGATGGCACTTCAAGCTAGCATAAAGTTCAAGACCAACCACAAAAGGGAGTCCAGTTGGACACTGTAGTAGCTAATGCAGTCCCAATGAGGTAGAAAAGGTATGTAGCTTTGCCAGCTTCATCATGTGATTCAAAATGATTAGTATACTTATAGCTTCCTTTTTAGCAACAAAAATCATTGTCTTCAACTGGTAGGGAATCAAAAATAGGGTTTTACTTATAGCTTCCTTTTTAGCAAGAAAAATCATTGTCTTCAACTGGTAGGGAATGAAAAATAGGGTTTAGGGTTTAGGCTACAAAACCTAATCAAATTTTATGATTTTAAACCTACGACATCTTACCACACTGCCACTTGCCCCTGCCATTTGATTTCTGGAAAATATTAGGGTTATGGTTTTGTAACATAGAAAAATAATATGTTTAAAAAATCATATTTGGGAGGCCACTAAGACATCAGCAATCATATGCATAATTTGTATTGAAAAAAATCCCCTGCAAACCCTAAATCCAACATCGTGCGACCAAAGCCCAATTTTCGCATAGAAACTGGGCTCTAGTTGCACAATGTCGGATTTAAGGTTTGCATTTTTTTTTTTGCATACAAATTGTGCACATGATTGCTGATGTCTCAGTGGCCGACAACATGATTTAGGGAATAAAAAATAGGGTTTAGGGTTTAGGGTAGAAAATGCAACAAAATTTTATGATTTTAAACCCAAGACATCTTGCCACTGCCACTTGCCCTTGCCACTCCATTTGTGGAAAAAAGTAGGGTTATGGTTTTGTAACATAGGAAAAATCACATGTTTACGGGTTTTATTCCAGCCACAGAGAATACAATTAGTTTTAGGGTTTTTCCACAAATGAGAAATAATATGTTAAAGAAATCATATTTGGGCTCTGGTTGCACGATGTCGGATTTAGGGTTTGCAGGGGGTCCTTTTGTCATACAAATTATGCACATGGTTGCTGATGTCTCAGTGGCCTCCCAAATATGATTTTTTAAACATATTATTTTGCATTTGTGAAAAAATCTTATTCTTATTAATTTCCAAAAAATGATGTTTTATTAATTTATATAATCTTTGGGTTTTTATGTGATATGTTGGTTGCAGGATATCTTATGGGTTGATGAATATACCAAATGCAAGGGTGGAACCAGAGGGTCTTCTGGTGGGGGGATAGCTTCAATTGACCACTACATCAACAAAGTGGCTCAACACATTTTGGTGTTCCATCGATAATTATCACTGCATGGAAAGTTGAATATCATGAAGTTTAGGGTCCTCAGTCAGATCGTTAAGATGAGGCCCATCCGTATAGATCATGTGTTTTTGGTTAGGTGTAATGTAGCTTTATTTTTGTTCTTTAACACATGATTGGGTACTCTCCATACTATAATAGCTACTATAGGGCTAGCTAGCGTTACAGATCCCTAGGCTATAGAGAATGAAATTGTGCAACCCTCTCTTCTTTAGCAAGCAAAAAATTAAAAAATGAACTATTCCCACATGTTGTGTGCCTTCTTGCAATATTTTGTTCTCAATTGTTAAGTGATGGGTACCCATCACAAATCTCTCCAATAGGTCACCCAAATGTTTAAACCTATCAAAGCACACCAATGATCAGTTCAAATGGTATGCATACCAAAAGATGTACCTCAAAACTTTAAAAGATGTGGGAAATACAAAGTATGTTGTTAGTGAGCCCCACAATGCTAGGGTAGCAAGAGGCTTTGCCCATTTCTAGTGAGGCAATACAATGTTGGGTTTTGGTTCCAAGATTGTTAGGGTGCTCAGTAAGTAAAGGTGGCAAACATAAAGTGAAAGAAGCACCCTTTTTGACAAAATCTTATCCTCAGACCATTTGGTCAATTATTTATTTCACTTTTTGTATACTTCATCTTGTAGATCACTTTCCTTCACCTCTATCACTCGTTTCTCCCAAGATATACCTCCCAATTTGTTATGTAGAGAAATCGAGAGAGGGAGAGAGAGAGAGAGAGAGAGAGAGAGAGAGAGAGAGAGAGAGTGTGTGTGTGTGTGTGTGTCTGAGAGAGAGAGAGAGAGAGGATAAATGTAGGAATCCAATTCGTCAAGCAGAGAGAAAGAGGTAGAGTGAGAGCCAGAGAGAGGGAGAGAGAGGAAGAAGAGGATCAAGTTTGGCCTATTGTATAAGGTTCTCAAGGTGGGGGGAAGGCTGAGACAAAGGGGGGGATCTTGCTAGAGATTCTGATAGGGGGGGAGAGAGAGAGAGAGAGAGAGAGAGAGAGAGAGAGAGAGAGAGAGATGGCACTCTCTATCAGAGTGGCACTAGTGCCATTCTCTATCACAATGGTGTGGGGGTTAAAGGTCACTGTGCCTTTACCCCGGTTATGTACAATACTCAAACACATATATAAATGAATGAAAAAGAAGATTAGGGTGGTTCTGCACCCACCAAAACTTGTGTTGCTCTCTATTTCTCTCTCTCCTTCTTCCATTCTTGCTTCCGTTGAGAGCACTCTCAACTGGTATCAGAGCCCGAGTGATCTAGCTGAGCATGCGTGAATGCTTGGAAGCTCAGCAGCTCTGTGGGAGGAAGGAGAAGCTCTGTGGGAAGCTTTGTGGGTGAATTTACTTGCATCCGAGTGTGCAGAGACCTTGGAGGAACCTTTGGAAAAGTCACTTTGGCTTTACGAAGTGGTTTTGAGAGCTTGTTAAGAGCTTTCAAAGAAAAAGTCGTTTTTTGAGCTTTTCCCTGTTCCGTTCGATGATAGAGACTCCATATTGACTTGTAGAGGCAACTATTGCTTGTTTTTGGTGTCCACATTACTTCAAGAGCTTGGAAACACCTTCATTCTTGAATCTGGGATCATTTCAGTGGATTTCTGACTCACTGTGTCAGTTCCTGCGTTTTTTGCCCGGGTGTTGGAACTCAAGTTTGGAGCAACCATTTGCAGATCTGTCAGTTCCGGTGGACTCAGGAGGTCCTAAAACTTCTATGTTGCTCATCATTCGCACTCTGGTGGAGTTTACAGATAGCTCTGTTTCAAAAAACGTTTTTCAGTCTGTGTGTTGGACCCAGTGATTGAGACCACGGTTTCCAAAACCGTCTGTCCCATTGCGTTCCGGACGCCCAAAAACCCCTACCTATCAGTTCTTGCATGATTCGGTGGAGGATTTTCAGAGTTATAAATCTCTGTGTATTCGATTTCATCTCTCTGTTATGCATTTTTCATACTAAGGTTTTGAAACCTTAGATTTATGCCACATGGCAGTGGATAAGTGTTGACTCCCATTTCTCACTCATCGGTTGGGATTTTGGAGTTCTGGCAGAAGAGAGATATTTGCAGATTTTCTTGCTGAGTCCGATTATGCAATGGCGCCCATGTTTTGAAGCATCTCAAGTTCTATTTTCAGTAGCGCTCATTACCGTGGGACTATGATTTCTTGAGCATACCTTATGCAGATCACTCTAGTTGCAGTGTTCGAGCAGTGTGCGCTCATTCGTGGTATGCATTGGGTTGCAATGGATGATTTATAGGCCATTTGGATGCATTGCGGTCCTTGTTGGATGCGCTGATAGGCCCAAATTGCCTTGTGGGATGCTATTTTTTATGGACGCTTTGCACATGGATGCTATTTTATGCTGAGGGACAGCTTTGACACATTGTTGGTGATGCACTGATAGTGCTATGCTCTCTTGGATGAGATATAATTGATGCATATGCTAGTGGACGGTGTTTATGCTTGAGTCATTTGGCACTCATATGGATGCATAGTATATGCACATGAGTCAGATGCATCTTTTGATGCTTTGAGCTTTGAGTTTTTTGTGATATTTCAGTCTATTGTGGCATACACATTTGGGTGCACCTAGTATTTGGTGTGATTCTCTCTTGCAGGGACTAGCATTTGGGATTTTGCTTTATTTGCATCATGGCATCCTCTTCCACGTCTGAAAAGGAGTTTTTCAGCATTAAAAAGTTTGATGGGACAAACTTTTCTTTGTGGAAAGAACAAATAAGGGATGTGCTTATTCAAAAGAAGCAGATTAAACCCTTGGTAGGGATTGAAGCTAAGCCTGCAAATATGTCTGAGGATGATTGGAATGAGTTGGATGCATTAGCAAAGTCTACTATTAGACTTCATCTTACAGAGTCAGTTTATTTCACAGTATTAAATGAGCAGACTACAGAAGATTTGTGGAAGAAACTGTGTGCCACTTATGAGAAGGAAACTGCCTCTAATAAAGTTTACCTCATGAAGAGGTTGTTTGAGCTGCAGATGAAGGAAGGGGTCTCCATTGCTTCTCATTTGAATGAATTCAATATTATTTTCAGCTAACTTCAGGCTCAGAAAATGAATTTTGATGCGGAGACTAAAGCAATATTTCTCTTATGTTCATTGCCATCCTCATGGGATACCTTCCGTACAGCTGTCAATAACTCTGCACCTAGTGGAGTACTGAAATTTGATGATGTTGTGGGTAGCTTGTTGGCCGAGGAGATTAGACGGAAGTCTATGGATGGCAACAAGCAGGATGCAGCCTTAAATGTGCAAAGGGGCAAATCACAGTTCAGGGGGAAGTCCCAAGAAAGAGGAAAGTCTCGTAGCAAATCCAGGGGCGAAACATTGAGTGTTACCACTGTGGCAAGAAGGGCCATATGAAAAAGGATTGCTACAAGCTGAAAAGAGAGCAAAAAGATAAGAAAAAGAATGCAAATTGGGGTGCAAATCAAAAGGAAGAGGGTCCAAGGGAGGACAAAGGAAAAGTGAAGATCGAGGAGATCAATGCAGTCACACGTGATAGTGACAATGATGTTCTCTTCATGTCTAGTTTATCTGCAGAGTTGCTTACCACTTCAGATGATGCATATTCCCAGGATTGGATTTTGGATTCTGGTGCTTCATTCCATGTTACTCCCCATAGGGAATGGTTCTCCACTTATGATAGTGGAAAGACAGGTTGTGTGCATCTTGGAAATGACTATGCATGTGACATAGTAGGAGCAGGTGACATAAAGTTTTCTTTTGCAAATGGGTCTACATTTGTTTTGAAACATGTGAGACATGTGCCTAAGCTGACCAAGAGTCTTATTTCAGTGGGTCAGCTAGATGATGCTGGTTTTCACACCACTTTTGGCTTTCAGAGTTGGAAAATTCAAAAGGGCTCTATGCTTTTGGCCAGGGGTGCCAAGTGTGGGACTTTGTATCCCTTACATGTATCAAGGGTATTTGATCATGTTGTTGCAATAACCGAGCAGCCAAGCACTTCTTTGTGGCATTGCAGGTTGGGGCACATGAGCCAGAATGGAATGAAACTCTTATGCCATTTGGGTTATGTACCACATTTGAGTTTCTCTGATTTTGAATTTTGTGAGCATTGTCTCTATGGGAAGCAGACTAAATCAGCCCATAAAAGAAGGGGAAAGAAAGAGTTTGAAATGCTTGATTTGGTGCATTCAGATGTATGTGGTCCCATGCCTACACACAGTCATTAGGCGGCGCTGAATACTATGTGACATTTATTGATGATGCAACTAGGAAAGTGTGGGCTTATGCTATAGCTCGGAAGAGTGATGTGTTCCAGGTATTTTAGAAATGGCTGGCCTTGGTTGAGAATCAGTCACGTGGGATTAAGAGGGAGCTCACATCCCCTCGTACTCCAGAGCAAAATCCAATTGCAGAAAAGATGAACCGTACCATTCAAGAAAGGCTGCAATGCATGCTTTCCAATGCAAGTCTTTCTGGTGGTTTTTGGGCTGAGGCAATGAAGACTGCAGTGCATGTGATCAATAGATCACCTAGTAAGAGTTTGGATGGTGGTATTCCTGAAGAGGCATGGAGTGGAAAGAAGCCCTCTTACTCTCATTTGTGTATATTTGGGTGTGAGGCATATACACATGTGCCAAAAGAGCTTCGAAAGAAGCTAGATCCTAAGTCTAGGAAATGCATCTTTCTAGGTTATGGTGAAAGTGGAGAGATGGGCTATCGTCTCTGGGATCCAGAAGCAAAGAAGATCATACGCAGCCATGATGTGGTCTTCAATGAGAAGAAGATGCATAAGGCACCCATGAGGGATGTGGAAATGAGGAGAATCACTTTCCAGGATGTGAATCCACCTGCCTATGTTGATAGACAGCAAGCTGTCCATGCACCAAATGTGCAAGAAATGGTACCCCCAAGTACTCCCACAGGTATACAATCAAGGGTAGATGATGGATCATCTATTGGTGGAAATGATGAGCCAAATGTGGCTGATATGCAAGTGGGACAGCAAGCTGAAATGCCCTTGAGAAGATCATCTAGAGTGTCTAGACCGCCTGATAGGTTTGTTCCAGGGGTAGACTATGTGATGCTTACTGATTGCGGGGAGCCTTCTTGCTACAGAGAGGCTATGATGCGTGAGGATCAACGCAAGTGGGAGTATGCTATGCAATCAGAGATGAGTTCACTTATGAAGAATAAGACTTGGGACTTGGTTTCTTTGCCACATGGAAAGAAAGCATTGCCATGTAAATGGGTCTACAAAATGAAAGTCACAGGTGATGATGTGCCTAGGTACAAGGCCCGTTTGGTTGCTAAAGGGTTCAAGCAAGAGAAGGGTGTGGACTTTGATGAGATATTCTCTCCAGTTGTGAAGATGACCACACTTAGATGCATGCTTGGACTAGTGGCATCAGAGGATATGGAGCTTATGCAGATGGATGTCAAGACAGCTTTCTTGCATGGGGATTTGCATGAGGAAATTTACATGGTGCAGCCGGAAGGCTTTGAAGAAAAGGGCAAAAAGCATTTAGTTTGCAAGCTGAAGAAGAGTCTCTATGGTCTTAAGCAAGCACCTAGAGAATGGTATCAAAAGTTTGATGCTTTCATTCAGTCCCAGGGTTTTAGAAGGAGTGAAATTGATCACTGCCCCTACACTAAAAGGGCTAAGGATAGTAGCCTGATAATCCTGGCAGATCTGCAACACTGACGAAAGTGGTATTTCACCACACAGTCACTTCCTAGTGACGATTTTGCATCAACAGGCAACAGGCATGAATCTGCAACTCCCAATATCTCTGCACACATGCATACGATGCAATTTCTGTGGCACCTTTCCACCGACTAGCCGCGCGCAGCAGTGGTCGCACAGTGGTCGCACACCGAAAAACAGGGCCTTTTTCTGAGTGCCTGCGAAGAACTTCCGCCTTCAAAACGGGGCCCGAAACGGCCTCAAATCAGAAAAATAAAGTCACCAAGGGCTTCGCCCTTACCTGCAGCATATACTACGCTCCTTCCCTTCCCTTTCTCCTCTCCTCTCTCCTCTTGCTAAACTAGGTTATACTTCTTGGTATCGAAATTTGGTACTGTGACGCCAAAAATTGATATTTTTTTATTTGGCATTAGTATTGTTTTCTTCTATGTTTGATAAGAGTTTGAGTATCAAGTGATAGCCTAGCGGCTCTCATTTATTTCTATTTTCTAAGATATTGTATGGGATTGAGAGGATGAGTAGAATGGATCATTGTAAATACCATAGGTATGAATTCTAATGATACTTTGGTATGAGGTGAGAATTATTTGTGTATGCGATATTATGGGGTTTTTAGAAAATAGGAAGAGTGAGTCATATAAAGAGGTGGGCTCATGTCCATGTGTTCCAATAATATAACAGAGGCCTGTTGGGATAAGTGTGATCGAGGGAGGATCAAGGGCTTGCTCTATGGTGCATGTGTTCATCTAAGGAAGTCACATGTGTGTTTGTGTGTGTTGTAAAGGCACATCAAGTGCTATGATGTGTCTAGTGTGTGACCTAAGTGATGATGTAAGCCAAAGGCCCCCACATGGGAGGTTCCTTAAATTTAGGCTAGTCCCACTGATGTAGGGACTGATTCCTAGTGATGTAGGGGCTGATTGCCACTTATGTAGGGAAGGTGCTACCTTCTCCCCCTTTCTATAAGAGAGAGTCACCTCTCTCACAATCTATAATAGAGAACTATATTTTGGTTTCATCTTGTGCTCCCACTCCTCTTCCAAGATGCATCTATTCTATCCCATAGGATTCTACACTTGGTATCAGAGCTTTAGGTTCTAGATCTAGCTAGCCTAGCATTAGATGCTCTCTCTAGCATAAACTACTAGTTTTTCAAAGCTTCTTCATCATCTCCATTTTCCTCTTTCTTCCCCAAATCTATAAGAGCTCAATTCTCCCATTATATGCAACCATTGTTCAAATCCTCTGAGTTGTAGACTCCTCGTGTATGGGCGACCTTCCAGCTACAAGCAATTAGAGATATATTACCTGTATGCACAATGCCAACACAAACTTCACTCGCCGATGTATCACGTAATGTTGCCTCTATGGTTACCCATTTGCAAATTCCGCTAAGCTCAAGTTGGATGACACTACAGGCAAGCTACTAATGAATTTTGAGCCTGTTTGGTCAAGTATTGGAGGAGAAAATGCGAAAAGACCAATCGACTTTACCAAGCTTGGCTATGGCAACTTGGCACAAAATTGCCCGCTTCCTTGGTGGAGGACCTTCTTTGGTATAAGGCCTTTCTTCCTGCATAAAAATCCCCTTGAATAGAGCTATGATGGGTAAGTCAAAAATTGTTGTTTGTCTATAAGACAATTGATTACTCACACTATCATGGGTAGGACAACAACTGTAAAAGTAAGCAATGAATGCTACTCTTTGAACATAAAACATCACACTAGAATGTCAAAAGTTATGAAATTCCTCGCTCGAACCATCACCTCGCTCGAACCCAGTCGCTCAAATTCTGGTAATCCTCAGCTATCTCAGCTATGGGTAAGTCAAAACATCGAGCGACTGCATTCGAGCGAGCCCAAAGTTGGAGCGACACTTATGAGGAACTTTGTGTAAACCTGTAGGAGCAACAAATTTTTAGTAAAAATGGTTGAATCTACATGACACTATTACAGATTGTTTTAAATTATTTTTTGTATGATTCTTGGCAACTTACAAAGATTAAACTTACTAATGGATAACTCATAAATCCATGCAAGTCAGCAATCATTCAATGAATACCAAAGGGAAAATTCTTGGCAACATACAAAGAGAAAACCTATTCTTCAATAAATAATAAATACATGCAAGTTAGCAATCATTCAATAGATACAAAAGGAAAAATGTTGCAATGTCTACACCTCGAGGTGATCACTCAAAATCATGTAAGGTAGCACGTGAGTTGAACAAGTTTCTTTATTTTATGGAGTTACATACATGGCAATAATAGTCCCACCGATGATATAGAAGCTCCTCCTAGCAAAATCTCTCACAAACAACTATTTGTAGCTCATCGATTTTTATGCTACCGACATGATTTGATCCCATTTTGTACACAAAATGATCACATGAATAAAATGTTTAAACTATGGAACTAATAAATTATTGATCACCTTATGACCATGATGATGCTAACTAAATATGGATCACCTTCATATGTCCTTGACCATGTATACACCTCTAGGATGGATGGAGGAAACCGAGGACCCAGACTCTATATGAGAAAAATCCATGGTCATAATTAAATATAGATTTTGATAAGGTCCAACTCTCATGAAACAAAGATAAGTATAAACTTTCTAAAGATCTAGGATTTTGACACTTTAACATGATAAATGTATTCATTCATATCATTCCGATTGTTTTGACTACAAACATGACCATATTTGGAGTCCAATTGGCCAAGTTATGGCCCAAATAAAATTGGCAAGAGGAGCCTCCCAAGAGGCCGCGATATCGCAGCCTCTAGGGAGGCTCCTCCTCCCATTATTTTTTTGCCTTGAAAATGGAAATTGCACAAGAAAACCACATAATTTTACCCCTTTCTTCCACCCCTCCTTCGGTGACCCTTGAAAAATATTGCCAAACATTTTCAAAAATTGTTGTTTGTCTATAAGACAATTGATTACTCACACTATCATGGGTAGGACAACAACTGTAAAAGTAAGCAATGAATGCTACTCTTTGAACATAAAACATCACACTAGAATGTCAAAAGTTATGAAATTCCTCGCTCGAACCATCACCTCGCTCGAACATAGTCGCTCGAATTCTGGTAATCCTCAGCTATAAGCTATGAGAATTGCACCCTCCAATCTACTCTGGTCTCTGTTGACAGAATTCTGCATATTTTGGTCAAAGGGTGTTGAGCAATCACCATAAGTTTGGGGCTCTCATTATTTATGCATACTTTCATTGCTTTGATTGTACTTGAGTAGTAGAACTTACTCATGGAGCTCATAAGTGTCCTTATACTTTACATTTAGAATGATGACTATGTGATTCTCTCTTGATGAGTACTTGAATTGTAAACATGACTAAGCCCGAGCAAATAGAGAAGTTTGATGGAACTAGTTTCCATACTTGGCAAACAAAATCTAAGTTTATGCTTATGAAAAAGGAGATATGGTATGTTGTGAATAGAAAGGAAAAGAAGTCTACAAAAGAAGAAGCTAATTGGTTGATCAAAGACAAGAAGGCTCTTGCTATCATTGCTTTGGGATTAAGTGACTCATACATTCACCACATTGATGGCTTTGAAACTTCACATGAAGTTTGGGATCATCTTCTCATAGTATTTGGTGCACAAGGAAAATGCTTCAAATATATCTTGCTCCTTTGGCTACAATTGAAAAAGGGAATGTGTTATTCCATGAAGAACAACAACTTCAAAGAGAATCAAGCATTTCTTGTGAAGAAGGGCTACCTCAACAACAAAGCAAATCTGGCTGTAGGAAGAACTCCATCAACAAATGAAGAATCAAACTTTCAAAATAAAGACTATGCTTTTTAAGCACTTTGTCTTTTGAATTTTTGTTTATCATCACTTGGTCAATTTTGAGGTTCTCTGCTTGGAGTAGTACTCCAAAAAGAATATCATATGTTGTCTTTTGTAAATCACCTCTGGTTACCACCTCTGGTTACCATATGATGTAGACCATGTGATATGTGCTTTGTCTATCCCATTTCTGTGAACCTCACACCCTTGGGAACCCTTTCTAGCATGAGATCCTAGCCATAGATTTATCCTTAACCACCATGAGATTGCATGAGAAACTATGAGACTAGATGTATCCTTGACATTGCAAGAGGCATTTGAGGGAGGGTATGTTGGGATAAGTGTGATCAAGGGCTTGCTCTATGGTGCATGTGTGCATCTAGGGGAGTCACATGTGTGTTTGTGTGTGTTCTAAAGGCACATCAAGTGCTATGATGTGTCTAGCATGTGACCTAAGTGATGATGTAAGCCAAAGGCCCCCACATGGGAGGTTCCTTTGATTTAGGCCAGTCCCACTGATGTAGGGATTGATTCCCACTGATGTAGGGGCTGATTGCCACTTATGTAGAAAAGGTTCTACCTTCTCCCCCTTTCTATAAGAGAGAGTCACCTCTCTCACAATCTATAATAGAGAACTACATCTTGGTTTCATCTTGTGCTCCCACTCCTCTTCCAAGATGCATCTATTCTATCCCACGGGATTCTACAAGGCCACATGCCAAGTGTGTGGAAGGCAAGTGGAGGAGTGTGGAGTCAAGAGGAATCCTTCTAGAATTCCCATGTGGAATAAGGAGGATGTGGACATATGGAAAAGAGAGGGTCTCTATGGGCTCCATGTGGGGAGACTCTTGACTTCTCAATATTTTAAGAGTTTTGAGCATCTTTTGATGGGACACATGGCAAGAGTATCCAAAAAGGACATGGATGGTGACATACGGGCTTATGTGATTGATGGGCAAAGGAATCTATAGGTAGCAATTGTAAATGGGTAAAAGAGGGTGACAAAATCTCTATAAAAGGAGCCCTCCTCTCTCCCTCCTCTCCCTTGTTCATCATCTCTCCACAATTAGGCCTCATGTTGCTGTAGCTCTAGCCTCCTCAAGCCTCTTCCATGAGTCTTCTTTCCCTCTTGTAAATATTCTCTTATGTAGACTCTTGAGTCCATCTCTCTCTAGTTCATTCTTTATGTATGAGTAGTCTTGGATCTTCTACTCCCTCTTGTATGTATGAAACCTCTTCTTCTCTCTTGTGTTTGTAGTATTTTGAAATGCATTGGATTGGAGTCTCACTCTATTGACAATGAAGATCACTTTGTATTCCCTCTCTTGAGTCTCTCTTCCCTTTTCTTTCTTTCAAAGCCTTAAAAGTTCTTTCTATTCGGCCGCCCATTGACCATACGTTCCATTTCTCGAGCTAGTAAGGGAGTTACTTACCCTATTCTAGGAAAACTCTATGAGTGGTGTATCATTGATGAAGGTGGAGTCTTGAGGGAGCATCTTGCTCAAGTGAAATTAGCATGGGTGGAGGGCAGTTTTCATGACAATTTCACCCCCTGTTAGTGTTTTGCTCATAACTTTTTGCTTGTTAGTCCAATTTTGATGAAACTTATATTATGCAAAGCTCTCTTCAAGGGCATGTCTTTGTGTTATGAGACCTTGAATCAAATACTACGAAAAAAAGTTATGAGTCTCTGTGTTTAACAGTTTGTTTTCATGATAGTTTTTATCCCCGTTTAGTAAACCACCCATAACTTTCTGGCCGCTTCTTTGTTTCTTACCAAATGTATATCAGTGCAAAGCCTATCTCAAGGCACATCTCTATATGTCTTTGAATCTTTGGTATCATGTAGTTACCCAAAGTTATAGGCCTCTCTGTCTAATGACAATTTGCAGAGTGTTTTGAGCTACGTGTAAAGGTATCTATGAAGGAGGTGCAATGTTTCCTTGGAACCTACCCATCCGACCCAATCAGCCCCTTCAAGCTCCTTGATATTTATCAGTTCATGTTATGTTGAGCCACAAGATCTTCTTTCAACAACGTATCACTCTTCTCTTTGGCATACACCGGCTTGCTGAGATTATGGCCTCTGCTAATCTTTTCCTTCTCCATATGCTTGAGTACAACATCACTTGGGATGTTACCATCTTCATTCTCATCTAAGGGAGGAAAGTATGGTGTGGTATCTTGGCATAAAAGCTTCTTTTTAATGTCCCTTTCTCAATGATAAATATCTTTGTCACTTAGTTCAAAAGTAGTAGGAATTGAAGAGGTGTGTAAAGTTTATTACCCCCAACTTCATGTCATTGTACATAAATAAATAACTGAATAACTATTTTAGGATGCTGACTATGACACTATACCCTATAGGTACTAATTAGGACTACAACCAACTACTCAAGGGGTACACTACTAAGAAATCGTGGGTATCATGTGCGTTCAAGGGGTGATTTGAAAAACCCCTCAACTAAAACCTTTCCCCAATAAAACTACACCTCTTTACTTATGAACTAACGGGTTTGTTTCTAAAGTTGAATTAGAAAGTTATTGTAATCCTCTTAAATTTTTTCCAAATTTGGGATCAAAATACCCCCTCTTTTGAATGGACGTGGTACACTAAATTTTTTGGATGTCAACCCCTTGAAGCTAACTATAGATGCCTAGACCCCTAACAAAACACATTGACAATTTATGGGTCATGGACCTCTGCGCAATAGCTCTAGATCACATGAGGAACAAATTGGCAGGACAACTTAGGGTTGTGTTGGAGTAGGTTAACTAAAATGTCGAATCAAAGGTCGCATGAATCAGAAAACTAGCAGGTTGTAGATTTGCAAGTAGGTTTGGTGTTTTATTTTTTGAGTTTTTATGAGTTTTTATAAATGAATTTTTTAAATACATAAATATCTAGCCATGTAGTATACATATGAAATTGTATTTAAAAGAAAAAAAGCCCATTTATGTAGGGTGATATAAACATAGAATACATATATATTTATATATATATGCATGCACACGTGCTTTTGTACATACTCTTTTAATTGTAGGATTGAAAAGATTTTTCTCAAAGAAAGTGAAAGTAGGGTTTGGCATTTCATTTTTGTCTTGTGGTTTTTAAAATGGTTTTTACATGATTCTTTAATACATATATATGTATCTAAATATATATAATATGTACATATACAAAACGAAGCTATATAAAACACCTTAATAAATCTTTAGAGTCAATTCTCCAAAGGATGGGGTTGTGCTACTTCTAGATGCATTATTTCCTATTTCATAGCATATAAGGCTAGTATTGATACTATCCCTTTTAGATTGGTGTATTGTCTCAAGGTGGTGATGCCTTTGTGTTTCATATGCAAGATAAATGGGTGTCTGAGGAGTGAATGAGGATTTTTATTCTCTACACCATTGAAGACATATTGAAGGTTTGTGGGTCTTGGAAGATCTAATAGGCTAGTGGAGAGGGTCCATCTTTGCTTAGCAAGTGCAACAAGCCTTTAAAAATGCCTTGTATGACAACGACTTATGCCCTTAAAATCTAGCCTTTATTTCTTACCACCATGAAGTTGACACATGTTATCTGTAGGGTTTATAAGATGCAAGTGACTTCACGGGTCAATCTCTTTCTCTCTCTCTCTCTCTTTAGGAAGGATAAAAATAGCTAAAAGTGGACCTAAAAAAATATAAAAAAGGTGAATAATCTCTTATAGAATGACCACTAAATACATCATAAACTTTCATTAATTTCCCTTTTGTAAAGCCTTCAAAAAATACGTTTTCATGATTGATAGATGCACTTGGACTCTTTTGCCATAGGATATAAAACTCTTTCAAGATATCTTCTTTTGATACCCTTGAAACTTGGCCATAGGATCTGAAGATTCAAATGATGTAGTTACAACATCAACTTGCAATGGCACGAGAGTAGCTAGAGTCATAGGTGTCACATTAGCACAAGGAAATATAGGTGAAGCAAGAGACATGGCTTTCATGATGGGTGGGACATAAAATGGTTTAGTACATTATTATAAAAGGTGACCTTAATTCAAATGCAATTGGGGCTAGGGATAACAATTCAATGGTTATAAGTTCTCATAGGGAGCCCTAAAACCAAAAGTAAGAACAAGTTAATGATCCTCATACTACACCTTTGCACTTGGTGTTGAGATATCGAGCTCCACTCGTGATATGCCAGGGTGACCGTTGTGCATTTATGTCACTGACTTGTTGGCTGCAGATGCGGTTGGTACACCGCCCATGAATAATAGCTAGATGATAGCTATCTTTATGTACTCTAGTTAGGGGCTCAATTAGTATGCCACCTAGGTTAGCTGACTTTGGTTTGAGACCCACATATAGCGTTCATCTATTCCTTTTGTACTAAGAGAGAAATCTTTTGGCTTTCACAACTAAGAAGAAAAAAATTGTTTTCAGCCTCCACCTTTGTGTGTATTCCCCCATTGTGTATGTGAGAAAGCTGCAAGTGAGACTCCTTACCTCTCTCCCACTCTCTTGACATGGTATCAAAACTCGGTTCATGGTAAGGAGCTCAAGGAAGAAAACCAAGTTCACAGTGTCTTGGTAAGAGGATCAGTGTTGCTTTCCTTTTTCGAGTTTCAGAGTAAATCTCTGCAGGTAGCACAGCCGAAAAGTGCAAGAGTGCACTATCTCAAATTGAGATGCCCTTTGCAGTACGGCGAGAAGGTAGTAAATGCCGTTTTGGGGCCCGCTTGGTGGCAGAAGTTTTTTGCAAGCACTCAAAAAGGTGCCCTGTTTTGGCTATGCAAGCATTGGTCTACAGGTCGGTGAAAAGTTGCCATAGAAATTGCATCGTATGCCTATGCACAGAGATATTGGGAGTGACAGAATCATTCTTATTGCCTGTTGATGCAAAATCATCACTAGGAAGTGGCTGTGTGGTCGAATACCATTTTCGTCAGTATTGCAGATCTGCCCTTGTGAGATAGAAGTTGTGTTTTTTGCAGTGACATAATATTTTTGCAGTGTTCTGTAATGGCATTTGATGCTCTTTCACAGATAGTCACTAAAAAGCTTGACAAGAACAACTTCCAAGCATGGAAGTTTAGAATGATGAAATTCCTGAAGGGAAAAGGCTATTGGGAGTTCATTACTGGAGCTGAACAAGAACTAGTTATTTCTAATGTTCCCAATCAACAGGAGTTGCAAACATTTAAAGGATGGCATGAGAGAGCCAAAAACGTTATGTACTAGCTGTCTATCAGTATTTCAGATTTTATGATTGTGCATATTCAAGATGCAAGCATGCTGAAATACTTTGACAAAAATGTACAGCACAAATACGCAAGCCAGGAAAATGCAGCTCAAGCAAGAGTTGCATAATGTGCAGAGAGAAAATATGAGTATCAATGACTACCACATGAAGGTGAAGAAGATTGCAGATGCACATGCTTCCATTGGTTCGCCAGTGGAAGATGATGATTTAGTTTTTGTGACCTTGAATGGTGTAGGAAAGGATTATGCATAGTTCCAAACATCCATTGCTGTCCATGAAAAATTTCCTGATTTTGAGGAGTTGATTGCTCTGGTGGTGCATCTTCTTCAAGAGGAACTTCAAAAGACAGGAGAACTTCAAAAGAAACTATCTTCTACTCAAATGCTGGAAGAGGTAGAGGCAGAGGTAGAGCAAGCCGATCTGGAGGCTGTGGCAAAAATCACAATATGCAGCAAATTCAAGAAAACCGACTATGGAGGAGGACGTGGTAACCTTAGAGGCAAGGGGAGCCAAAGAGGTTGTGGTGGATGGCAGAGAGGCTAAAATGCAAATAGCAATGTTGAATGCTACTACTATGGTAAAATGAGTCATATGGCTGAAGATTGCTATAAAAAGCATAATGACATTATGAACAAAAAATTGCAGCAAGGCAATTATGCATCCTCTAGTAGACAGGGTGATGACAGAAATGAGCATTTGTTTATGGTGCGGCACATGACCAATTCTATGACAAGTGCAGAAGAAAGTAATGATGTGTGGTATGTTGACTCAGGTGCATCAAACCACATGACAGGTCATGCAGAATGGATACAGGATGCAAGGAAAATGGAAAAACCAGGATTTGTGGAGACTGGTGATGATACTGCACATCCTATTGTGCAGATTGGTAAAATTTCTTTGTGTATGCAGGATGGGAAAAAGAAATACCTGTCTAATGTATTTCATGTCTTGAACATCACCAAGAACCTAGTTTCTGTTGGTCAAATGGTTGAGCAGGGCTTGCAGGTCAGATTTAATCCTCATGCATGCTTTGTTGAGGATATGAAAAATAAACGTTGCTTGATACCAAAAGGGAAGAAGAAGGGCAGGATGTTTACGTTGGATGCGAACATGCCTGAATTAAGTGCAGCAATGTTTGCACATGGGACCGTGTAGTTGCATATATTGATATTTGGCATAAATGCATTGGTCATGTTAATGTATAGTGACTTAAATTAATGCAGGCCCAAAATATTGTTGCAGGATTACCTAAGTTCAAGGTTGTAGAAATGCATAAGGTATGTGAAGCTTGTCGATTTGGAAAATAGGCAAGGAAACCATTTCCTAGACATGTTCAAGAGAGTAAGAGGCCATTGGAATCAATCCATCTGATGTGTGGACTACTAAAGCTGCATCTATTAGAGGCTGTCATTATTTTGTCACTTTTATTGATGACTACAACAAAAAAGTTTGGGTGTATTTTATGATAAAGAAAAGTGAAGTGCTTCGGCGTTTCAAAGCTTTTAAAGCTATGGTTGAAAAAGAAACAGGCTTGCAAATAAAATGCCTAGGGTCAGATGGAGGGGGAGAGTACCTCTCAAATGAGTTTGCAAGGTTCCTATAGGAGCATGGCATAAAGCAGCAATATTCATGCAGTCATACCCCACAGCAAAATGGACTTGCGGAAAGGAAAAACAAGCATATTGGAGAGGTATCTCATGGCATGCTCAATGAAAAAGACCTGCCAGATTTTTATTGGGCTAAAGCAGTTGCTACAGTAGTCTACATAATGAACACGACTCCCATTGCAGCAATACATGGCATGATGCCAGATGAGAGGTATACTGGTAGGAAACCAAATATTTCTCATTTGAAAGTTTTTGGTTGCATTGCCTATGTTCATGTGCCAGATGAGTTGAGATACAAGTTGGATCCAAAGGCTGAGAAGTGCATCTTTATTGGATATTCTCTGCAACAAAAAGGGTATAGATGTTATAATCCTTCTACTCGTAAGTTTACAGTGAGCAAAGATGTTGTTTTTGATGAGATGAGCAGCTGCTGGTATAAACCAGTAAATGTGATTGATGGTGTAGATGTACAAAATGGTAATGCTGCACAGAATTCACAGCAGTAATCACAAAATATTAGTGGACCTATAGTGTCCTCTAGCTGTGGTTCACATACTTCGCTATGGACAGGCAGATTGAGATCAGAAGAATCTCCTCAAAGCAATGCAAATAGTGGTATGCAAGTATCACGAAAAGGAAAATAAAAAGTAGATCAACCCATGGTTGATGTGAATGCAGGTCATTCTTATGTGGATGGTGAATCCAGTGGCTCAGAACAGAGCCTTGATGATGAGTTGGGTATTCCTTTTGTTGTTACACCTGGAGTAAGAAAGACAAGGGATGTTTTGAGAGCACTTGGTAGTGAGCCTATTTTGCGCAGGTCTACCAGAGTCAAGTATCCTATGGATAGGCTAAAATATGATGGATTTACAGCCATTCCCTATGCCTATATGGTGAAAGTGATACAAGGACCAGAACCCACTTCTTTTGAGCAAGCCATGGGTAAAGAAAAATGGGAGAAAGCCATGGATGAAGAAATGGATGCCTTGGAAGCAAATACTACATGGGAATTTGTGCCTTTGCCTAAAGACAAGTTCAATGCAATTGGTTGCAAGTGGGTTTATAAGGTGAAGCACAATCCAGATGGTTTTGTGAGCAGATACAAGGCAAGATTAGTTATCAGGGGTATGAACAAACATATGGCATTGATTATAAAGAAACATTCAGTCTAGTTGCAAGGATGGCAACTGTAAGAGCAGTCATTGCAATGGCTGCATTGAAGGGATGGTCTTTACATCAAATGGATGTAAAGAATGCCTTCTTGCATGGTGATTTGCAAGAAGAGGTCTATATGGTGCAGCCACCAGGTTATGTGCATGCTGTTCATCATGAGTTTGTTTGCAGGTTGAAGAAAGCCTTGTATGGCTTGAAGCAAGCACCCAGAGCATGGTCTGACAAGATAGGATAGTATCTTGTTACTATTTGTTTTCAGATTTCCACGGCAGATTTCTCACTTTATGTGAGAAAAATAGAGAAAGGTATTATGCTGCTTGTCATTTATGTTGATGATTTGATCATCATAGGTGATAGTGATGAAGATATCCTTCATGTGAAAATGCTATTGAAGCAAAAGTTTGAGATGAAGGATTTGAGAGAGCTACGATACTTCTTGGGCATTGAGGTGATTAGATCCACAAGTGGGATATGGCTTTTGCAGAGGCAGTATGGATTGGACATGCTGTCCAAATATGGGATGACAGGCTGTAAGCCTATTTCAATTCCTTTGGAGGAGAATGTGAAGCTGAGTTCAGATACATGTGAGCTTCTGGAAGACCCTACTATGTACAGACGCATAGTAGGAAGTTTGATTTATATGACTATTACTAGGCCAGATTTGAGTTATGCCATTGGGTTGGTAAGTCGATTTATACAGGCTCCAAGGAAATCGCATTTGGATGCGGCTAGACACATTTTGAGGTATGTGAAGTCCACATTGCAGTATGGATTGTTTTATGAGATTAGGGTTTAGATATAGTTGCATGGGTACACTGATGCTAATTGGGCTCGTAGTATTTCTGATAGACAATCTACCAGTGGATATGTGTTTTCTTTTGGAGTGCTGCAATCACTTAGAGCAGCAAGAAACAACCTATAGTTGCCTTGTCGAGCATAGAGGTTGAATATAGGGGTGTAGCAATGGCTGCATGTGAGGCAGCTTGGTTGCATAAGTTGCTTTATGATATGCATCAGTCTACAGATGGGCCAGTTGTCATTTATTATGACAACATGTGCAGTATACACTTGGCAAATAACGTAGTCTATCATGCTAGAACAAAGCACATTGAGGTGCATTACCATTATGTGTAGGAGAAGGTTCTAGTAGGTTTTATTGATCTAGTTTATGTCAGCACAGAGGATCAGGTAGCTGAGATATTCACGAAGGCATTGGGTGCAGAGAAGCTGCACAAGTTCAGAGACCTGCTTGGTGTGTAGGAATTGGGATTGAGCTAGAGGGGGAGTGTTGAGATATCAAGCTCTCACTCGTGATATGCCAGGGTGACCGTTGTGCATTTATGTCACCGACTTGTTAGCTACAGATGTGGTTGGTACATGATCCCAAAATAATAGCTGGATGATAGCTATCTTTATGTACTCTAGTTAGTGGCTCAATTAATATGCCACCTAGGTTAGCTGAGTTTGGTTTGAGACCCACATATAGGGTTTGTCTATTCCTTTTATACTAAGAGAGAGAGTTCTTTTGGCTTTTACAACTAATAAGAGGAAAACTGTTTTCAGCCTCCACCTTTGTGTGTATTCCCCCATTGTGTATGTGAGAAAGTTGCAAGTGAGACTCCTTACCTCTCTCCCACTCTCTTCACATCACTATCTAGAATTTTTGCTCCTATCTTGTTGAATCTCACCTCATGGTCAAGGTCAGTCATGGAAGAAACTGATAGCAAATTTCTCTTAATTTGTGGAACATATAGCACATTAGATATTTTCTTAACATCTCCATTTACAGAAACAAATGAAATCGTACCTATACCCTCAATAGGGCATTTTGCATTATTACCAACCGTCATGGTGATGGGTTCCTGTAGAAGCTACATGGAACAATATAGACCCTCCTTGCAGGTCATGTGACGGGAGGCACCACTATCCAACACCTATGAATCAGTGGTTGAATCTTCTTGAACTAAGGAAGACTCTTCCTCAATGGGTAGAAATAGATCCAACTCTGCTTCCGCTATGTTAGCTATCTCTTTCCCCTTATCTATCTTCTTCAAGATACAATTCTTTTCATCTGCTTTCTTGACCCAGCAATCTACAATCATATGGCCCTTATTTTTGCAATAGAATCATTCTCCCTAAAACTTCTTCTTGCCACCCTTCTTCTTTTTATCACCACTAGTATGTGCGAGAGAAGGTTTTAGTAGGTTTTATTGATCTAGTTTATGTCAGCACAGAGAAGGGAGGGGGAGGAGGAGGAGGAGGAGGGAGGAGGAGGAGAGAGGAGGAGGAGAGAGGAGGAGGAGGAGGGAGGAGGAGAGGGAGAGGATGGGTTGCAAGTTTGGAGGAGAGGGGAGGAGGAGTTGCAAGGTTAGGACATGCCTTTGGATGGGGGACGAGCATTTTCTGAGCGAAATCTTCCGAGCGTCCGAGCGAAGGAAAAAAAAAGCTTCCAACTATGCATAAATATGGCAAAAATCGATCAGAAGAAAACATAGTTTCACTTAGAAATATGCAAAGTATTATAGCAATGCCTATTTTATACAAAAATCTTTAGGTGAATCTGTAGGAATGGTGAGAGCATAATGGGATGGCTTTTGAAGAAACCCACATGTAGAGTAGACTTCTCTATAAAAATTCCCTTATGATCCTTCTTACAACTTTTACTTAATAGGGGGTGACATTGAAAACCCTCTCTCAACCTATCTTCATGAAAGAGTTTCTTCAAAGAAAACTCATTGAAGCAAGCCATCCAGGTAGTTTCACCAGCGAAACCCCTTTGAAGCAAGTCTCCCAAGGTAGTTTCGCTGGCGAAACTACCTTGGACAGCACTTTTAAAAGTGACATAACTTTCATATCCAATGTCCAAATATAGTCATTCAACCACTCAAATTGATCGGAACACCCCATTTGAGCACATTTATGGAGTTATATTTTGGAAAATCTTTCATATATAGTATTAAATATTACATGTATTTTATGAGAGTGATATATAAGCCCAAGTTAATACTTATTTATAGTAATTTAAACTTCTTTAGAAACATGTCCATAAATATGCTATAAAAACACTAAAAAGATATTGCCATATGATATAAATGTGTTAATAAGTAATTATATATGCATAGTATTATTACATTGAGAGTGATTATGAGGAATGTTTCTTAAAGGAATCAACACTTTTTTAAGGTAATAACAGGGGTACAAAGGGATGTCTCTAAATAAGAAAATTATGTTGTGTAAAAATGAATGAGTGACTAGTCTGTATATTTTTATGATAAAGGGATCTAGTTCTAGTGAAAATAAAAGTGTAAAAACCATGTTTCCTAAAGAAAAACATTTTTAAAAATCTCTTGAAAAACACGCTGGGATAAACCTGCTCATAGGTTTTTGCTCGTAAAATTGACGCATCCCCTTTGGACGTGGAGTGCAAGGAAGCATGGACACTTGAGACAATTGCTTGCAATACGAGGCAAAAACATAATACAGAACATTGGAAAGGGAGATTGAATATTCCTTGCCTTGAGCGTAGGGTGAAAAAGGAACATGGAGGATTTCGTTGCTTTCATTGCAACCAAAGGCCATTAAGTGAATTGGAATGTGCATCTAGGATATATCATGTTATTCCATCATCAGTGAGGTACACAAGGTTTGTTGTTCATTTGGGTAGCCATAGTTATGAAGTTGAAAAGGAAGAATGCACTGATCATATCAACATCATGAGAAACTTGGTGGGGGATTATGTCGAAAGCACTATGCTACCTGCCTAAAGATCCTTGGAGCAAGACAAAAAAGGGTCAAGAAAGAGGTGTCTAGAGATATAATATTGAATAGCATAATATCTACGAGCAACAATGCCACAAATTTGATGGACAATGGGACCTTTGGTGAGTTGCTATCACATTTAGAGCCATTGACGAATCAAAGGAGGTATGTGGGCCTTGGATCTCCTTGTAACATTTCATTAACAATATCACATAAATTTTGTTGATACCACTTTTCTTTATGTGGACTTCAGAGATGGATAGAGACATTTAGAGCGGCTTCAAATCTAGCTGATCATTCAATTGATTCTATTCTGAAGCTGAAAGCAAAGTGTAAATATGAATACTTCCATGCTTCCCTGTTTCCTAGGAAACTGTGGATACTACCAATGATAGATCTTGCATTTTTAAAATGTCTACCAATGGACCGGCATCAGGTGTTGATTTGGTGAGGAGGATGCAAAAAGAAGGGGATTTATGGAGTAGAAGATGACTTACCAGATGCCACACTATTTCAAATAGATGCTATTCCAAAGTGGTGTGGAGATATCATTGGGTACATAATGGCAGGAAGACCACCCCTTGAAATGAAAGCAGTAGATGCCAAAAAATTGATTCTAAAGGCTGCACCCTATCAACTCATTGCAGGACAATTGTATAAGATGGGCAAGGACTAGATATTAAGAAGATGTGTAATGCCTCATGAGATCATGCCGATCCTGAGTGAAGTCCATGAAGGCATTGTAGAAGGACACTTCCAAGGGGAAGCCACAACAAGAAAAGTTCTCCTTGTAGGCTACTAGTGGCCAACACTATGGGCAGATGCCTATGAACATGTAAAAGGCTGTGATGTATGCCAACGGACTACTAAACCACAACACAAAGACTTCAATCCCTTAACAACAGTTGTTGCACAAAAACCATTTGAAAAATGGGGGATTGACTATGTGGGTCCCATACATCCAGCAACAAAAGGGACATGGGCACGCTAGATCATTGTGGCCACTGATTACTTTACAAAATGGGTTGAAGCTAAAGCAGTTAGAAAGGCAGATGTCAGAATCACAACAAGATTCTTATACAAAAATGTTATCACCCAATTCAGATGCCCCATTGAAATTGTGTCAGATAGAGGCACACATTTTGTCAATGAGGTAATCCAAGAACTCTTGTTTCGCTTCATGGTAATCCATAGAAAAAGCAAACCCTACTACCCCTAAGGGAATGGCCAAGCCGAATCCACCAACAAAATAATATGCATTATCCTCACCAAGGTAGTAGAACCACATTGTTCTGATTGGGCAGAGAAACTAAATGCAGCTTTATGGGCAGACAGAACCACATTCAAGGTCAGTATAGGGAACACACCTTTTCAATTGGTGTACGGCCTTGAAGCTATGGTCCCACTCAAATTTGTAATACCAAGTCTATGCATAGCAATACAGGAACACATGGGAGACCATGAATCCTTGCAAGAAAGGCTCTATTAGTTGGAGAAGCATATAGAGACAAGACTAGTCACCTACCATGCCATGATAAAAGAAAAACACAAAATAAAGGCATGGTTTGACATAAATCTGAAAGCTAAAGACATCAAGGAAGGCACCTTAGTCCTGTTATACAATGCCAAAGTACACAAGGGGAAACTAAAGTATCTAGGTCAAGGACCCTACCGAGTACGAAAGATGAATCCCATCGAAGATGTGCTGCTAGAAACATTTGATGGAGTCTTATTCAACACAACAATAAACGGGAGCCGATTGAAGTGCTACTACATCAACACGCAAGCCATCCTCGACAAAAATGCAGATTTGGGAAACCAAGTATTCCTTAGTTAGGATTAGATACATGTTTTTGAACATTATATTATTACACATGCACTCACTAGCATATGCACGTTTTTGCACATATAGTTTGCACTAGATTGTTACACGCACACTCACTAGCATATGCACATTTTTGCACATTTAGGAAGACATAATCAATTTCGTATTAGGAATGATTGAGTCTTAGTTTCCCTATTCAAGCCCACAAATAAGCATATAGTCAGACACATCACGTGCACTCACACGATTTTGCATAGGGACATAATAGATTGCATCAATAATAGTATCACACCCTTTCATTCCATACTCTCAAAGCATGCAATGAATTCACAAGAAAGACAAGAAGCTATGCCAAAACTCAAGATGAATTGGCAAAAGAGTCTGCAGCCTCAGCAATGAGACCCCCGCCAAACATCATAGCCATCTTCGATATGCAAAAATATCAGACTTGCATACAAACTTATCTACAAGTTCAATGATATGGGTGTAATTGCATCCAACATGTATGCAAGATAGCAAGAAATGCCAACCTCAACAACGAGACCCCCACCAAACCTCTTCCCAAGAAGATTCAATGTCAGAGTTCGTAGCCTCAGTAATGAGATCCCCTTTAAAATTCACAACCGTCTACCCCTCCTCAAGAGGAGATAAGCTTCTTGACTATAGATTATAAATTGTATGGTGCAAAAGCATTATAGTAGGAATGACTCGCATGCCACAACCTCAACAACCACTGGGATATGCACATGGCATCCCAACTCCAAAATCAAAATAAGCCATAACCTGAGGACAGGTAATAAAATGGATCCAAGACTATGTTGACTCTGTGACAACATGGACTTAGCTAGAACAAAATCTGTGTGCAGAGTAGCCACAAAGCTCTGCTTGTACTTGCATAAGGCTAGAAATAATCCCTCTTAGAAATCCAACTTGCATGTTCTACATGCAAGTTCTACATGCAACTCCTACAGGCGAGTTGTACATGTGAGTTCTACATGCAAGTCCTACATATGACTTCTACATACAACTCCTACATGCAACTCCTACATGCGAGTTGTACATGCAAGTTCTACATACGACTTGTACATGCATGTTCTACATGCAAGCTCTACATATGACTTTACATGCAACTCCTACATGCGAGTTGTACATGCGAGTTGGATATGCAACATCTACATACGACTTCTACATGTAACTCCTACATGTGACTTGTGTGAAGAGAGTGGGAGAGAAGGAAGGAGTCTCACTTGCAGCTTTCTCACATACACAATGGGGGAATATACACAAAGGTGGAGGCTGAGAATAGTTTTCCTCTTATTAGTTGTGAAAGCCAAAAGAACTCTCAGTACAAAAGAATAGGTGAACCCTATATGTGAGTCTCAAACCAAACTCAACTAACTAAGGTGGCATACTAACTGAGCCACTAACTAGAGTACATAAAGATAGCTGTCATCCAGCTATTATTCATGGGTAGTGTACCAACCGAATCTGCAGCTAACAACTCGGTGACATAAATGCACAACGGACACCATGGCATATCATGAGTGGAGCTCGATATCTCAACACTCCCCCTCGAGCTCAATCTCAATTCCCACACACCAAGCAGGTCTTTGAATTGCACAACTTCTCTGCATCCAATGCCTTCGTGAATATGTTAGCTACCTGAACCTCTGTGCTGACATAAACTAGATCAATAAAACCTACTAGAACCTTCTCCTGCACATAGTTAGCATGATAGACTAGGTTATTTACCAAGTGTATACTTCTCCTGTTGTCACAATAAATGACAACTGGCCCATCTGTAAACTGATGCATATCATAAAGTAGCTTATGCAACCAAGCTACCTCACATGCAGCCATTACTGCACCCCTATACTCAGCCTCTGTGCTCGACAAGGCAACTGTAGGCTGTTTCTTGCTGCTCCAAGTGATTGCAGCACTCCCAAAAGAGAACACATATCCACTGGTAGATCGTCTATCAGAAATACTACCAGCCCAATCAGCATCAGTGTATCCATGCAACTATATCTGAACCCTAGTCTCATAAAATAGTCCATACAGCAATGTGGACTTCACATACCTAAGTATGCATCTAGCTGCATCCAAATGTAGTTTCTATGGAGCCTACATAAACAGACTTACCAACCCAATAGCATAGCTCAAATCTGGTTTGGTAATAGTCATATAAATCAAACTTCCTACTATGCATCTGTACATAGTAGGGTCTTCCAAAAGCTCACCTACATCTATGCTCAACTTCACATTCTGCTCCAAAGGAACTGAAATAGGCTTACAACTTGTTATCCCATATTTGGACAGCATGTCCAATCCATACTACCTCTACAAGAGCCATCTCCCACTTGTGGATCTAATCACCTCAATGCCCAAGAAGTAACGCAGCTCTCCCAAATCCTTCATCTCAAACTTCTACTTCAATAGCATTTTCACATGAAGGATATCTTCATCACTATCACGTGTGATGATCAAATCATCAACATAAATGACAAGCAGCATAATGCCTTTCTCTATTTTTCTCACATAAAGTGAGAAATCTGCCTTGGAAATCTAAAAGCCAATAGTGACAAGATACTATCCTATCTTATCATACCATGCTCTGGGTGCTTGCTTCAAGCCATACAAGGCTTACTGTAACCTACAAACTAAACAGCATGAACATAACCTAGTGGCTGCTCCATATAGACCTCTTCTTGCAAATCACCATGCAAGAAAGCATTCTTTACATCCATCTAATGTAAAGACCATCCCTTTGATACAACCATAGCAATGACTGCAACCGGACTGAATGTTTCTTCATAATCAATGCCATATGTCTGTGCATACCCCTTGACAACTAATCTTGCCTTGTATCTATTCACAAAACCATCTACATTGTGCTTCACCTTATAAACCCACTTGCAGCCAATTGCATTCTTGTCTTTAGGCAAAGGCACCAATTCCCATGTAGCATTTGCTTCCAAGGCTTGTTTTTCCTTTCTGCAAGTCCATTTTGGTGTGGGTATGACTGCATGAATATTGTTGCTTTATGCCATGCTCCTACAGGAAACTTGCAAACTCATTTGAGAGGTACTCTCCCCCTCCATCCGACCTTAGGCATTTTATTTGCAGGCCTGTTTCTTTTTCAACCATAGCTTTAAAAGCTTTGAAATGCCCAAACACTTCACTATTCTTTTTCATAAAATACACAAAAACTTTTCTGCTGTAGTCATCAATAAAAGTGACAAAATAATGACAGCCTCCAATAGATGTAGCTTTATTAGTCCACACATCAGAGTGGATTAATTCCAATGGCCTCTTACTCTCTTGAACATGTTTAGGAAATGGTTTCCTTGCCTGTTTTCCAAATTGACAAGCTTCACATACCTTATGCATTTCTGTAACCTTGAACTTAGGCAATCCTGTAATAATATTTTGGGCCTGCAAGTCATTGTACATTAACATGACCAATGCGTTTATGCTAGATATCAATATCTGCAACTACATTGGTCCCATGTGCAAACATTGCTGCACTCAATTCAAGCATGTCCGCGTCCAATGTAAACATCCTGCTCTTCTTCTTCCCTTTTGCTATCAAGCGACCTTTATTTTTCATATCCTCAACAAATCATCCATGAGGATTAAATCTGATCTGCAAGCCCTGCTCAACCATTTGACCAATAGAAACTAGGTTCTTGGTGATATTGGGGACATGAAATACATCTGACAGGTATTTCTTTTTCCCATCCTGCATAGACAATGGAATTTTACCAATCTGCACAATAGGATGTGCAGTATCATCACCAGTCTCCACAAATCCTGGTCTTTCCATTTTCCTTGCATTTTGCATCCATTCTGTATGGCTTGTCATGTGGTTTAATGCACCTGAGCCAACATACCACACATCATTGCTTTCTTCTACACTTGTCATAGAATTGGTCATGTGCAGCACCATAAACAGATGCTCATTTCTGTCATCACCCCATCTACTAGAGGATGCATAATTGCCTTGTTGCAATTTTCCAATCATGATGTCATTTTGTTTTTTATAGCACTCTTTAACCATATGACCCATTTTACCATAGTAGTAGCATTAAACATTGTTGTTTGCATTTTGGTTTTCTTGAATTTGCTGCATATTCTTATTTCTGCCATGGTGTCCAGATCAACTTGGTCTACCTCTGCCTCTACCTCTTCTAGCACTTCAGTAGAAAACAGCTTCTTTTGAAGTTCCTCCTGAAGAAGATGCACCACCATTTCTCTGCTCTTCATAAATTAGAAGAGCAATCAACTCTCCAAAATCAAGAAAATTCTCACGGATGGCAATGGATGTCCGAAATGTGCATAATCCTTTCCTAGACCATTCAAGGTCATAGAAACTAAATCATCATCTTCCAATGGTGACCCAATAGAAGCAAGTGCATCTGCAATCTTTTTCACCTTCATGTGGTAGTCATTGATGCTCATATTTTCTCTCTGCACATTATGCAACTCTTGCTTAAGCTGCATTTTCCTAGCTTGCATATTTGTGCTATACATTTTTTTCAAAATATCCCATGCCTCCTTCAGCGTGCTTGCATCCTGAATATGCACAATCATAGAATCTGAAATATTGATAGACAGCTAGTACATAACTTTTTTAGCTCTCTTATGCTATCCTATAAATGCCTACAACTCCTGTTTTGACTGGGAACATTAGGAATAACTGGTTGTTGTTCAGCTCCAGTAATGAACTCCCAATAGACTTTTCCCTTAAGGAAATTTGTCATTCTAAACTTCCATGCTTGGAAGTTGTTCTTGTCAAGCTTTTTAGTGACAATCTATCAAAGAGCATCAGACGCCATTACAAAACACTGTAGAATATTCTGTCATTGCAAAAAAACACAACTTCTGCCTCACAAGGGCAAATCTGCAAAATTGACGAAAGTGGTATTTGACCACACAGTCACTTCCGAGTGATGATTATGCATCAATAGGTAATAAGAGTCATTCTATCACTCCCAATATCTTTGTTCATAGGCATATGATGTAGTTTCTGCGATAACTTTTCACCGACCTATAGAACAGTGGTCGCATAGCAAAAACAGGGCACTTTTCTGAATGCCTGCGAAAAACTTCCGCCACCAAAACGGGCCCCAAAATAGCCTCGAATCCAAAAAATAGTTTCATCGATGGCTTCCCCCTTCTCCCGTAGCATATACTACCCTCTTGCCATGTGGCGAAGGGCATCCCAATCAGAGACAGTGCACTCTTGCACTTTCTGACTATGCTACCTACAGAGATTCACTCACAAACTCGAAGAAAAGGAAAGCAACAGTGATCCCCTCCACCTTTGTGTGTATTCCCCCATTGTGTATGTGAGAAAGCCACAAGTGAGACTCCTTCCTTCTCTCCCACTATCTTTACATGGTATCAGAGCCTGGTTCGTGGTAAGGAGCTCAAGAAAGCAAACCAAGTTTGCGGTGTCCTTTCAAAAAACTTGGGAAGAGAAAAAGGTTGTCTTGTGGGTTGAGAGAAAAACAAAGTCCATGGGGGAAGGTGTCATCTCATATGTTTTCATGGATGACTTTCTAAATTTTAATATATTGGGTAATGATTCCATTGGTGTGGGTATTGAGAAGAAAGAACAAATTGTAAAAAGTAGCTTAGAGTCTTCAATGCAGGACATTGGTTTTCTTATCCTAGTTAAGTGGCCCATTAGGCAAATTAGTTTATTGAATGGAATCCCATTGCAGCAATATGTGCCCATGGACAAAGATGCTAGCATACATGAGATGGTCAATGATCAAATTTCACAAAAGGATGCTCCACCTTCAAAGAAAAGAAGAGACACATTCATTCAAAGGGAGCCTCCAACATTAATGTATAAAATGTCACTAGAATCGGTGCAGTAGGTGTCTTCCATCAATTGTTGCAAGAATAGACGTTGCCAACATGCTAAGCGAGATTTCCTACTATCTATGAGGAGCAATTTTTGGGGTAGCTCCTTCGAGACTCAAAAAAACTTTGTATATGATGTGTTGTCAATCACTTGGCATCATGACTTGGCTAGGAGGGTATGCTACAAGTTTAGAGTGAAGGGTTGAGAGGTGTATTGTAGAGCATGGTATGAGATGCACGGAATGCCAAGGACATCATTTTATTGATACAAGGAGAAATTTGAGAATAGTGTGGAGTGGTAAGTGCATGGAATTTCATAGATTAAGAGAAGGAGCAAGGAACACATAGATATGGGTAGGGATTACATTCAACATTTTGTGGATAATAACTCAGAGCATAGGCCTCACAAGAGTAGAACCATGTTGGATGGTTCTGGAGAGATACAACAAGAGATACCTGAGGTATACAAGCAAATAGACATTCTGCATGAGGTCAACACTTCACTAAAACAATGTGCTAATGGTAGCCTATCTAGATCTACATTTGGCAGGATTTGGATAACAAACTTCCAAAATATATCCCTTGATAAGGCTAGCGAATTCTCTAAATGTAGCTGGTGCAGTGGGATGAAATATCAATTGGCATCCACAAAAGATCAAGAGGAATGCAACTTGATGATGGAGGAGAGAAATATGCACATGATACAACAATAGAGTCATACGAACTTATACTATGCATGACAATTTTGAGATGGATCCACAAAGATATGTATGCATAATCCATGACAAGATGGAACAAAAGAAAACAATTCCAATACTATAGTGAGGTCAAAGGACATCAGTTCTACATGGAAGTTACAAGTTTCACTTATTAGAATGGTTACTCATGGGCATGGACATGGTCAGTATGGGCACTTCACCCTCAATGGTTTGTAGCAATATTACCCCAACCTAACAATTAGATTTTTTGTAACTTGGAAAGGATAGATACCTTGCTATTAATGGTATTCCAAGAAGAATCTTCAAATTATAAATGCTATATGCTCTAGATAGGCATTGAACTCTCATTAAAGTGTTGAAGGTATGCAAATATCCACTATAGATGGCTCATGTGAAACTATAGATGGCACGATTTAAATGCAAATCTAGAGACTATATCAAATGGTGAAACAAAGTTCAGCATGCATGAGATGAAAACTTCCATTGCGATGGCTATAACCACATGCAATACTTCCTTGCCATCACATAGACGTAAAAATCCAACTTATTTAAATGGAAGTGTTAATGTTGAGCCACCGTACCAAAATTTGCTAGAGAACTTGCTACTCCAACTATATAATTGTGCATTTGAGAACAAAAATAGATATCTATTTGCATACCTTTCTCTTCTTGTAGCAAGGGTCATTTTCAAGACTATTCAATTGGGCTTCTTGATGGTAGCAAGGGGCATTTCCCAAACTATTCAATTGGTCTTCTCTCCCAAAACTTAATGTAATCCCCTATCCCTGACATTATTGGAAATGATCTCTCAAAAATTTAGCAATTGATTGTATATTTGGACAACCTGTTGGCAATAATGGTCATCTCTTGTTGCTATCATTATTCCACAGTTCAATAATGGGCATCCAATTTGGTGATTTTGGATGCACTTTGTACTACATCACAGGTGTGTCACTCAGCATGAAAAATCAAAACTTCAATGTTTTTGTATGAACAACTAGCATATCTTTCCTATTGTGTCGGTAGCCTTTTGCATAATCCTTGAAATTTGGAACTTATGTAAGAAGAAATGGTGCTGGTGAGGATGATGTACATTTTCTTAATGTATAAAAAAATGAGGGAAATTGAACATTTGTCCCACTCATAATCTCTCAAAGAACCTCCTAAACATTGCATCAATGTCCTCATGTGTATTTTAAAAGTGGAAAGAATGCATCATATGAGTCCTATATCAGGCCAGGGACAGATTACTAGAAAAATTTTATTTGTCAGATCGAACAAGAAGACATCCCAAAGATAGGAGGGCACATACATTTTTGGGCAAGAACACATTCACTTGATGAGGAGGATAATACATATACTCGCATGAATGAGTTCCAAGGCTATGAGGAATTGAATGATCACTATTGCTGAGGGAGGATTTTAGGATGACTTTGTATTGCTAAGGCCATCAGACCTTGTATACCCCATATGGCTTGGGGTTGCCCAATCAAGTGTCACAATAGATACTACATCTCCTAATTTCATGAAATTATTAATTCTGTATTGGGCACCATAGGTTAAGAGGAAAGGTATTAGTGATGCAGATGTCTATGTTGATTGTTGGACAAGCATTGCCAACTAGTATGTGGTCACTGAGCATCAAGCACGAATAGAAGGATCAGTAGTCAAGCACCGTTTTATAGCAATGTATGCTAATGATTCTGAGGTATCGACCCATAGGCAAGTAGCAGCAAGTGCATCGAGCCGTGCTAAGATGGAAGGTGGTTCTTAGGTAGAAGTTGTTGAGATATCGAGCTTCACTCGTGATATGCCAGGGTGACCATTGTGCATTTATGTCACCGACTTGTTATAGCTGCAGATGCAGTTGGTACATCGCCCATGAATAATAGCTGGATGACAGTTATCTTTATGTACTCTAGTTAGTGGCTTAGTTAGTATGCCACCTAGGTTAGCTAAGTTTGGTTTGAGACCCACATATAGGGTTCACCTATTACTTTTGTACTTAGAGAGAAATCTTTTGGTTTTCACAACTAAGAAGAGGAAAACTGTTTTCAGCCTCCACCTTTGTGTGTATTCCCCCATTGTGTATGTGAGAAAGCTACAAGTGAGACTCCTTACTTCTCTCCCACTCTCTTCACATGGTATCAGATCTCAGTTCATGGTAAGGAGCTCAAGAAAGCAAACCAAGTTCACGGTGTCTTGGTAAGAGGATCAGTGTTTCTTTTCTTTTTTGAGTTTCGGAGCAAATCTCTGCAGGTAGCACAACCGAAAAGTGCAAGAGTGCACTGTCTCAGATTGGGATGCCCTTTGTGGTGCAACAAGAGGGTAGTATATGCTACGGGTAAGGGCAAAGCCCTAGTTCACATTATTTTTTTGATTCGAGGCCATTTTGGGGCCCGTTTTGGTGGCAGAAGTTCTTCGCAGGCACACAAAAAAGTGTCCTGTTCTTGCCGTGTGACCACTATTCTGTAGGTTAGTGAAAAGTTGCATTAGAAATTGCATCATATGCTTGTGCATAGAGATATGGGAGTGACAGAATCATTCTTATTGTCCGTTGATGCAAAATCGTCACTAGAAAGTGACTGTGTGGTCAAATACCACTTTTGTCAGTTTTGCATATTTGCCCTTGTGAGGCAGAAGTTGTGTTTTTTGCAATGATAGAATATTTATGCAGTATTCTATAATGGCATCTAATGCTCTTTCACAGATAGTCACTGAAAATCTTGACAAGACCAACTTCCAAGCATGGAAGTTCAGAATGATGAATTTCCTTAAGGGAAAAGGCTATTGGGAGTTCATTACTGGAGCTGAACAAGAACCAGTTATTCCTAATGTTCCCAATCAACAGGAGTTGCAAGCATTTAAAGGCTGGCATGAGAGAGCCAGAAAAGTTATGTACTGGCTGTCTATCAGTATTTCAGATTCTATGATTGTGCATATTCAAGATGCAAGCATGCCGAAAGAGGCGTGGCATACTTTGATCAAAATGTATAGCACAAATACGCAAGCCAAAAAAATGCAGCTCAAGCAGGAGTTGCATAATGTGCAGAGAGAAAATATGAGCATCAATGACTACCACATGAACGTGAAGAAGATTGTAGATGCACTTGCTTCTATTGGGTCGTGAGTGGAAGATGATGATTTAGTTTCTGTGAGCTTGAATGGTCTAGGAAAGGATTATGCACAATTCCGAACATCCTTTGCCATCCGTGAAAAATTTCCTAATTTTAAGGAGTTGATTGTGTTGAGAGTTGTGGTGCCATGAGCACATGTAGAGCAAAGGTATGAGCAAAGGGCAAGTTGCCACATGGCATGGAGGACATATCCCACATGTGCATATGGATGTAAGTACCCTCACCTATAAAAGGGAGGTTCATTTGAAGTAATATCAATCAAGCACTTTGCACTATCTCAAGATTCTCTTTATGAGTCCAAGCTAATCTATCTTGGAACCTAATTGACTTGAGGTACATGTCATGAGCACTCTCTTCATCATGTCTTCACATAGGTTCCATCCACCTTAGAGTGCTCCATAGCCTCTTGAGGCACACATGTTTTGTCATGGTATCAGAGCGTAGGGTTTAGAGGGTTCAACATTAGGTAGTTTTCTCTAGAGCTTAGGCTTAGCACTCTAGTAGCTTTGCTTAGTTTTTTAGATCTTTGCACTGTAGCATGAAGAAAATCTCTTAAGAAGAGCTTTCATAGAAGAAGCTGCAAAGTCCTGGAGAGACTCTCTGTAGCAACAATGAATCAGCCGAGTTGAAGATAAACTGCAGATAGTAAGCTTGGGATAGCTACCTCTACAAATGGCTCCCATCGCATACGGGTGACCTCAACTGTGACCTCAACTACTACTACAATGTCCTTTAGCTCCATAGCCTTCAAAACAGCAGCTCTCCCTGAATCAATGTTGTGCGTGGTGAGAATCAGTGATCCTTGGCCTACCGCTGCCTGTTCAAGCATAAATGTTGCACTAGCGTTGTGGCAATCACGAGTCTTCTCCTTCGATGCTCCTCTCCAAGCAGCCACTCTCGCCTCCAAGTAGCTAGCTGCCAAGCTACAAATGGCCACGTTCTGCTCCATAAGATCTGTAATCTTGTCCAGAATCTGGTCCAAGAATCTGACCTTTGGCATAGCCTTTAATTCACGGCCAAGGACCTTCGTTGTGAAAGCTTTTCTAGTTGCTTGAGCTACACTTGTGTTGATCACTCCGGCTAGAACATGATTCAATGCGAGTAGGTAGGACTGCTTGGCGGACTCATAGGTCATGACCAGGGCTCTAGCAAAGAAGGCTAACTCATGCAGCAATCGAATGCAGCAATCGAATGACAGACTTCACCGCAACGTAGCCTCATGTTTGAGTGGATGAGCAGCAGACCTGGGACTCCTTCCAGATCTCGAACACAAAGGTAGCTACAACTACTTGTGGACAGCCAAGCTGCCTAACGATGAACAAGAGAAGCATCACCGAATCAAAATGAAATTACATAGAAGTTTAAGAGCAGCTTGACGGTCGAGGAACCGTAGTCCGAGTCTAGCTATTTGCAAATGTCTAGTGGAATTTCTATGAGTGCAGTGCATCGCCAATGAGCACAAATAGTAATAAGCCAACCGGCTCCCAGATCTAGAGCAATTTCTACTACATTGCCTTCACAGCAGCCTCTCGTGCCCCCTCCATCGTCAATGCATCTCCATCATCGTCGTCGCGCCTCTGCAGCCTCAAAGTTTTCCAATGATGTATGTTCTCCAAGGTCTCACCACAAAATGCCACGTGGCAGATAAATACTAACCAAGGTTGGTTAGAAGCACCCTTGGTTAAGTTTGAAATCACTATGGTTAAGGTAACCTTGGTTAAGCTAATGGTTAGGTTCAACTGGACCATGGTAAAATTTATGTAACCATGGGTAAATCTATTTGTGTTTAAAGATTGCCACATGGCACAATGCCACCTAAGCACAGAGTTCCTTGCTAAGCACAGTATGGAATTCAGCATGTGAATCCCTATGCCACATCATCAAAGGCCCTTTTGTTCACAGAAACTTCGACAAGCCGTAACTTACAATCCAAGAGGAATTTGCACACGCTCCAAAAAGGAAAAGTGATCGTCTTTTTGAGCTCTATGCGCCTGTCAGATAAATAACATTGTATGCAATTAGACACTGTAAATATTGAAAGAAATCAATTGGTAAGACCTTTGCAACAAATGCTAAAGCAACGCATGAATGCAAAAAGCATGCCAAAAGCACAAGTGCATGAGATGACCATAGCACAAAGCATGGCATCCACACATAAAGCATTAAGGCACATAGAAGAACAAAGCATCATGCATCAAGCTACGTCAGGAGAAGAAGTGAACGCCATCGACATCAAGCATTGAGAAACAAAAACCTTGCCAAACTTGCCTATATTTTGTAATCAAACCTGACCACTTGAGAGTAGCCATGTAGGCACCCAGGGGAGGATTTGATCTTGTAACTCACATTTGACCACCTTGCAGTAGCCAAAGGATCATGGTACCAAGGGGAGGTGTTGAGAGTTGTGGTGCCATGAGCACATGTAGAGCAAAGGGCAAGCTGCCACATGGCATGGAGGACATATCCCACATGTGAGAAAGCATATGGATGTAAGTACCCTCACCTATAAAAGGAAGGTTCATTTGAAGTAATATCAATCAAGCACTTTGCACTATCTCAAGATTCTCTTTATGACTCCAAGCTAATCTATCTTGGAGCCTAATTGACTTGAGGTACATGTCATGAGCACTCTCTTCATCTTGTCTTCACATAGGTTCCATCCACCTTAGAGTGCTCCATAGATTCTGAGGCACACATGTTTTGTCAGATTGCTCTTCTAATTTCTGAGGAGCAGAGAAATGGTGGTGCATCTTCTTTAGGAGGAACTTCAAAAGAAATTATCTTCTACTCAAATGCTGGAAGAGGTAGAGGCAGAGGTAGAGCAAGCTGATTAGGAGGCGGTGGCAGAAATCAGAATATGCATCAAATTCAAGAAAACCAGTCCTATGGAGGAGGACGTGGTAACTTTAGAGGTAGGGGGAGCTAAAGAGGTCATGGTGGATGGCAGAGAGGCCAAAATGCAAACAACAATGTTGAATCCTACTACTGTGGTAAAATGGGTCATATTGCTAAAGACTGCTATAAAAAGAAAAATGACATCATGATTGAAAAATTGCAGCAAGGCAATTATGCATCCTCTAGTAGACAGGGTTATGATAGAAATGAGCATTTGTTTATGGTGCAGCACGACCAATTCTATGACAAGTGCAAAAGAAAGCAATGATGTGTGGTATGTTGACTCAGGTGCATCAAACCACATGACAGGTCATGCATAATGGATGCAAGATGCAAGGAAAATGAAAAGACCAGGATTTGTGGAGACTAGTGATAATACTGCATATCCTATTGTGCAGATTGGTAAAATTCCTTTGTCTAAGCAGGATGGGAAAAAGAAATACCTGTTTGATGTATTTCATGTCCCGAATATCACCAAGAACCTGGTTTCTCTTGGTTAAATGGTTGAGTAGTGCTTGCAGGTCAAATTTAATCCTCATGGATGCTTTGTTGAGGATATGAAAAGGTCGCTTCATAGAAAAAGGAAAGAAGAAGGGTAGGATGTTTATGTTGGATGCGGACATGCCTGAATTGAGTGCAGCAATGTTTGTACATGGAACCGGTGTAGTTGTAGATATTGATATCTAGCATAAATACATTGGCCATGTTAATGTATAGCGACTTAAATTAATGTAGGCCCAAAATATTAATGCAGGATTGCCTAAGTTCAAGGTTGCAGAAATGCATAAGGTATGTGAAGGCTATCAATTTGGAAAACAAGCAAGGAAACCATTTCCTAGACATGTTCAAGAGAGTAAGAGGCCATTGGAATTAATCCACTTTGATGTGTGGACTACTAAAGCTGCATCTATTGGAGGCTGTCATTATTTTGTCACTTTTATTAATGACTACAACAGAAAAGTTTGTGTGTATTTTATGAAAAAGAAAAGTAAAGTGTTTGGGCATTTCAAAGATTTTAAAGCTATGGTTGAGAAAGAAATAGGCTTGCAAATAAAATTCCTAAGGTCAAATGGAGGGGGAGAGTACCTCTCAAATGAGTTTGCAAAGTCCCTACAAGAGCATGGCATAAAGCAGCAATATTCATGTAGTCATACCCCACACCAAAATGGACTTGCAAAAAGGAAAAATAGGCATATTGGAGAGGTATCTCATGCCATGCTCAATGAAAAAGACCTACCAGATTATTATTTTGCTGAAGCAGTTGCTACAGCAGTCTACATAATGAACAGGACTCCCACTGCAGCAATACATGGCATGATGCTAGAGGAGAGGTGTACTAGTAGGAAACCAGATATTTCTCAATTGAAAGTTTTTGGTTGCATTGCCTGTGTTCATGTGCCAGATGAGTTGAGATCCAAGTTGGATCCAAAAGCTGAGAAGTGCATCTTTATTGGTTATTCTCTACAGTAGAAAGGGTATAAATGCTATAACCCTTCTACTCGTAAGTTTACAGTGAGCAGAGATGTTGTTTTTCATGAGATGAGCAGTTGGTATAAACCAATAAATGTGATTGATGCTGTAGATGCACAAAATGGTAATGTTGCACAGAATTCACAGCAGCAATCACAAAATATTAGTGGACCTATAGTTTCCTCTAGCAATGGTTCACATACTTCACCATGGATAGGTAGATTGAGATCAGGAGGATCGCCTTAAAGCAATGCAAATAGTGATATGCAAGTATCACAAAAAGGAAACAGAAAAGTAGATCAGCCCATGTTTGATGTGAATGCAGGTCACTCTTATGTGGATGGTGAATCCAGTGGCTCAGAACAGAGCCTTGATGATGCGTTGGGTATTCCTTCTATTGTTACACCTAGAGTAAGGAATACAAGGGATGTTTTGAGAGCACCTAGTAGTGAGCCTATTTTGCACAGGTCTACCAGAGCTAGGTATCCTATGGATAGGCTGAAATATCATGGATTTAGAGCCATTCACTATGGCTATATGGTCAAAGTGATACATGAACCAGAACCCACTTCTTTTGAGCAACCATGGGAAAAGAAAAATGGGAGAAAGCCATGGATGAAGAAATGGATGCCTTGGAAGCAAATGCTACATGGGAATTGGTGCCTTTGCCTAAAGACAAGAATGCAATTGGCTGCAAGTGGGTTTATAAGGTGAAGCACAATGCAGATGGTTCTGTGAACAGATACGAGCAAGATTAGTTGTCAAGGGGTATGTGTAAGAAAATAATACAACGTCTATGCTCAACAGATAACAGGATCTCGTACGCAAGAGAGAAAACAGGATAGTATGGAGAATAAAAAATTTGATTACTATAGAGCTAATACAATAGATGGCTCTGCCTCCCAACCGTGCGCTCCTGTGAAAGAAGCTTTGATGGCATGTTGGAAACAGTAGAAGACAGAGGCTGGATGCTAAGGAATCAAGGTTGTTGTAGCCAGTGATGAAATGGGCTTCACGAGCTTGCTGTTATATAGCCACTAGTCATAGTCAGTTAGACCCAATTTGGTGACCAACCTAGTTCGCCCAAAACGGTCGACTGGGGGACGGTCTCGAAATAGGCCACCGACCACACGATAGAACCGGTGCACAAAATAGTGCAACTAACCTACGATTTCGTTCGGCCCATCCAGGACCATCTGAGGCCCCAAATGGGCCCCGCAACCCAAGAATGGGTTGCCCCCGAGAAATGCTCCATCTACCCTCAGTGCGATCAGTCAAGGGATGCCTTTCCACACTTGCATGTAGCCTAGTTGGCGGTGTGCCAACTCTATCTGAAGCTGTCCATGCATCAGGCCACACATGGCCCCCATCTAGTGTCCAAACCAGGACCTACCAGATAACCGAGCTACTCAAATTCCTTCTCCTCGTATGGGGGGCTTACAAGTAGAGTTAGCTAGTTCCCTCGTAGTTACACGAAAGTGGAGCATTGATATCTAACACCCCCCCTCAATGTCCACCCACAAGTAAACTTACTTTTTTGGCCCAATGCCAAGTCGATGAAGATGCCTCTCTAGCAAGTCTCTTCCAAGAGCCTTCATGAAGATGTCCGCGGCATTCTCTGTAGTCAGACAATACACCAAGTCGACCTCTCCATCCATGATGAGCTCGTGTGCAAAGTGATATTGAATCTCAATGTGTTTTGTGCGAGTGTGGAACACCGGGTTCTTTGCAATCACCATGCAACTCTGATTGTCACATGATAACTGTGTAGGCTTGTCCTCTACACTGCACCCATGTCCCCCAAAATCCTCCTCAACCACACTGCCTTGCAAGAAGCAAAGCATGTAGATTTGTACTCGGCCTCGGTAAAAGAAAGAGCAATAGTGGGTTGCTTCTTGCTAACCCATGACACAAGTCCAGATCCAAGTGAGAAACAGTACCTTGTCACTGATCTCCTACTATCCACGTCTACAGAATCCGGTCAAGATGTTGCCCTTGGTATAGGTGATGCCATAATCAAGTGTGCCTTTGATATATTTTAGCACCCACATCCCTGCCCTCCAATGGTTCTCCCGGGGCTTATTGGAAAACCTACTTAGTACACCAATCGCAAAACTGATGTCCGACCGTGTGTTGCACAGGTAAATCAAGCTGCCCACAAGCCTTCTGTACTTCGCTTCATCCACTAGTGGTGATGAATCCTCGTTTGCGAGCTTCGCATCAACCTCCATAGGGGTACCAACTGTCTTGCACTCAGCCATGCCAAATGCCTTTAGTATCTCTCCATCATACTTCAGCTGTGAAATAAAGATCTGTTTCGGCTCCTACCAAACTTCAATTCCCAAACAAAAATGCATCAGTCCAAGGTCTGTCATTTCAAACTCTCTTCCTAGCAAATGCTTCATCTACGAGATCTTATCTTCATGGTTCCTTGTTATGACAAGGTCATCCACATAAAGGACCACGATCATACACCTGCCTCCTTCTTTGACGATATACAAATTTGCATCAGATGGGATCCTCTTGAACCCATTTTGCAGAAAGTAGGCATCAATTCACTGGTACCATGCTCGTGGGTCCTGTTTTACGTAAAGTGCCTTCTTTAGTTTGCAAACTTTACCTTCTGAATTAGGGATCTCAAAACCTGGTGGTTGTTCCACGTATACCTCCTCCTTAAGATCTCCATTCAGAAAGGCGGATTTCACATCCATCTGAAACACGGGCCAACTTCCCTAGGTAGCTAAAGCCAAAACACTGCGAATTGTGGTTAGTCGAGCTGTGGGAGCAAAAGTATCTTGATAATCAAAACCATGTATCTGTGCAAATCCTTTTGCCACGAGCCAAGCCTTGTACTTCTCCAATGTGCTATCGGACTTGTACTTGATCTTGTACACCCACTTGGTTCTGATTACCTTGCGTTTTGGTGGTCGATCCACAAGGTCCCAAGTGTTGTTCTTGATTATGGAGGCATACTGGGACTGCATAGCCTCCATCCACCTATCATCACCCTATGCCTCTTCAAGACACTTGGGTTCATAAGCACGGATCACTTCTGTCATCAAAGCATAGTTGACCAAGTGTTCCTGTGCCCTTCTTTGCTCCTTTAATCTCTTGGACCGGCGGTGTTTCGGATGGTTTCTCCTCAATGGCTGGAGGTTCTCTGCCATCCAAAAGCTGCTTTACCCACTTCGGGAATGGCCATTGCCGTTGTGGTTCTGCAGGCTCTTCTTCATCTTCTTTGTCTTGAATCCTCCCAAGCACCATTGGGGGAGTTCAGTCTGCTATTGGTGGCAGTACTAGATGGATATCCAGGTCCTGGTTGTCTAGGAAGGAAGCATCCTCCTCCATTTGATGCGGCTATTTTGAGAAGACCACATCGCGACTTACAATTACCTTCTTAGTAACAGGGTTATAGAGATGGTAACCCTTCGCCTCTTCACTATAGCCCAAGAAAATACACTTCCGGCTCTTTGGTTCCCATTTGGTCCTGGTAGCATCAAGGACATGCACAAAATAGTCACATCCAAAAATTGTGAAATGTGCAGCTGAAGGTTTCTTACCAAAAAAGGCTTGCAGTGGAGTCATCCCATTCATAGCCTTCGTGTAGCTATGATTCAGGATGTAAACTGCAGTGTTACATGCTTCATCCTAGAAAGTATTTGGCAAATCTTTCCCTTTCATCATACTCCGGCCCATTTCGCAGATGACGTGCATCTTGCGTTCTGCTACTCCATTTTGCTGTGATGTATGTGGCGGGGGTTTTTGCCTCTTGATTTCGTGACTTTTGCAGTAACTTTCCAATTCAGTTGATGTGAACTCTCCACCTCTGTCTGATCTCAACTTCTCCACCTTCCTCCCCATTTCTTTCTCGACCATTACATGCCATTCCTTGAACCTACTAAAAGCCTCGTCTTTAGTCTTCAAGAAGTATATCCATATCCTTCTACTGTAGTCGTCGACGATCAGTGTCATGAAGTATTAGGAACCACCCAAAGCTTCCATCTCCATCTTTTTGCAGAGGTCCGTGTGAATGAGCTCTAGAGGAGCCTTTGCCCTTCTGGCCTCTTTAGGAAAGGGATGCCGATGCTACTTGCCCATCATGCAAGCTTCACATACATCGGGCAGATCTGAAATTTCTGGTAGGTCTGCAATCATTTCACTTTTATGCATCTCCTTCAAAGGACTAAGGTTTAGATGACCAAACCTCTCATGCCATAGCTTAGTGTTCTTCACATCCGCTGGAGCACTGAAAGTTGAGAGTTCGTACATGTTGTTGCATCTGTGCACCATTCTTATCTAATTGAACTTTGAGGTCCTGATCCGTGATCACGAAAATGGACAACAAGTTCGTCTTGATATCTGGCACATAAATAACATCAGAAAACTATTTTACAACTCCATTTGACTTGAGAGCAATCATACCTTTTCCTTTTGCTGGACATTTTGCATCATTGCTGACTACAACCAGGATGTCATTCCCTACCGGCTGTAGAGAGGTATACCAATCCTTCCAACTGGTCATGTGGCATAATGTACCACTGTCAATGATTCATGGTTCATCTGCAGGTACATGAACTGCCTCCGTGCAAATCTCCTCAATTGCAATGAATAGCTCTACTGGTACTACCTGTGCACTATTGCTAGACTCTTTCTTTACTCCGTTCTTCTCATCTACAATCTTCTTTCGGCACTCATTCTGCTTGTGCCCTGCCTTGTTGCAATAGAAGCACTTGATCTTCTTCTTTCTCTTTTTATCATCAAAAGAAGATGGGTTACCAGAGTCCTTATCCTTACCTTTCTTTGATCCGATCCAGAAAGCCGAATCTTCTCTAGTCCTCATCTTTTGACGCATCTCCTCCTCCAGAAGCATCGCACTGAAATCCTCAAAGTTGAGGGGTGGATTTCTATTCTGCATATTCAGTGCTGTAACAAGACTATCATACTTTGGTGGGAGAATTTGTATGCACCTTCATGCTAGATTCTCGCTGGTGATGATGATGCCAATCGCAGTCATCTGATCGCCCAGATTCTTCACCCTGTGATGAACTTCTCTACCGCTTCAGACTCAGACAATTTTTCGTTCGCAAGTTGAGTCTCCAAATTCTGAATCCGCATCTGATTCATGGTGTCGTACTGATTTTTCAAGACCGTCCATGCCTCCTCCGCTATGGTGACATGTTGAATTAATGCCATGACGGAATCACTAACACTGCAAACAATAGAACGCAGTGCATCTGCATTTCTTCTTGTCCACGTGAGAATATCATCTGCAGTTGGTACTATCTGTTGTCCTGCATTGGCTAGATTCGATCTCGCAACCAGCCTCACATCCACCCCAGTAGCAGTGTCTCAAAGCTTGTATGCGCTTAGGATGGTCTTCATCTTGAACTTCCAGAGTGGATAGTTAGAGACGTCCAACTTTTTGCTTTCGCCGAATGGTGGGATTCACAGTCTTGCGGGCTGGGCCATCTCTCACAATCTGCTCGCAAACAGAAACACACTACCAAATCTTCTTGTTAGAGTCCAGGCTCTAATACCATGTGACAAAATAATACGTCTGTGCTCAATAGATAACAGGATCTCATACACAAGAGAGAAAACAAGATAGTATGGAGAATCAAAATTTTGATTATTGTAGAACTGATACAATAGATGGCGCTGCCTCCCAATCATGCACTCCTGTGAAAGAAGCTTCGATGGCATGCTGGAAATAGTAGAAGACAGAGGCTGGATCCTAAGGAATCAGGGTTGCTGTAGCCAGTGATGAAATGGGCTTCACGGGCTCACTCTTATATAGCCACTAGTCATAGCCGGTTGGACCCATTATGGTGACCGATCCAGTCCACCCAAAACGGTCCACTAGGGGTCGGTCTTGAAATAGGCCACCAACCACATGATAGAACCGGTGCACCATCTGGGATCATCTGAGGCTCCAAATGGGCCCTACAACTCGAGAGTGCGCTACCCCGAGAAATGCTCCGTCTACCCTCAGTGCGATCAGTCAAGGGATGCCTTCTTGCACTTGCATGTAGCCTATTTGGCGGTGTGCCAACTCTATCTGCCGTCCAGCCATCAGGCCACACATGGCCCCCATCTGGTGTCCAAACCAGGACCTACCGGATAACCAAGCTACTCAAATGCCTTCTCCTCATATGGGGGCCTTACAAGTAGAGTTAGCTGGTTCCCACGTAGTTACACGAGAGTGGAGCATTGATATCTAACAGTATGCACAGACATATGGCATTGATTATTAAGAAACATTCAGTCCAGTTGCAAGGATGGCAACCGTAAGAGCAGTCATTGCTATGGCTGCATCAAAGGGATGGTCTTTACATCAGATAGATGTAAAGAATACTTTCTTGCATGGTGATTTGCAAGAAGAGGTCTATATGGAGCAGCCACCAGGTTAGTTCATGCTGTTCATCCTGAGTTTGTTTGCAAGTTGAAGAAAGCCTTGTATGGCTTGAAGCAAGCACCTAGAGCATGGTCTAACAAGATAGGATAGTACCTTATCACTATTGGCTTTCAAATTTCCAAGGAAGATTTCTCACTTTATGTGAGAAAAATAGAGAAAGGCATTATGCTGCTTATCATTTATGTTGATGATTTGATCATCACAGGTGATAGTGATGAAGATATCCTTCATGTGAAAATGCTATTAAAGTAGAAGTTTGAGATGCAAGATTTGGGAGAGCTGCGTTACTTCTCTGGGCATTGAAGTGATTAGATCTAGAAGTTGGATATGGCTCTTGCAGAGGTAGTATGGATTGGACATGCTATCCAAATATGGGATGACAGGCTATAAGCCTATTTCGGTCCCTTTGGAGGAGAATGTGAAGTTGAGCATGGATACAGTGAGCTTCTAGAAGACCCTACTATGTACAGACGCATAGTAGGAAGTTTGATTTATATGACTATTACCAAGCCAGATTTGAGCTATGCTATTGGGTTGGTAAGTCAGTTTATGCAGGATCCAAGGAAACCACATTTGGATGTGGCTAGAGGCATACTGAGGTATGTGAAGTCCACATTGCAGTATGGACAATTTTATGAGACTAGGGGTTCATATACAATTGCATCCCCCCCTCCCCTTCCTCCCCTGCCCCCTCCCCCTTCCCCCCGTCTAGGGAGGTTTGGCGACCATGACCACCACTGTGAACTTACGTGTAGAAGGGTTATAGCATCTATACCCTTTCTGCTGCAGAGAATAACCAATAAAGATGCACTTCTCAGCTTTTGGATCCAACTTGGACCTCAACTCATCTGGCACATGGACATAAGCAATGCAACCAAAAATCTTCAAATGAGAAATATCTGGTTTCCTACCAGTATACATCTCCTCTGGCGTCATGCCATGTATTGCTGCAGTGGGAGTCCTGTTCATTATATAGACTGCTGTAGCAACTGCTTCAGCCCAATAATAATCTGGTAGATCTTTCTCATTTAGCATAGCCCGAGAAACCTCTCCAATATGCCTATTTTTTCTTTCTGCAATTCCATTTTGCTGTGGGGTATGACTGCATGAATATTGCTGCTTTATACCATGCTCTTGCAAGAACCTTGCAAACTCATTTGAGAGGTACTCTCCCCCTCCATCTGACCTTAGGCATTTTATTTGCAGGCCTATTTCTTTTTCAACCATAGCTTTGAAAGCTTTGAAGTGCCCAAACACTTCACTTTTCTTTTTCATAAAATACACCCACAGTTTTCTGCTGAAGTCATCAATAAATGTGACAAAATAGTGACAGCCTCCAATAGATGCAGCTTTTGTAGTCCACACATCAGAGTGGATCAATTCCAATGGTTTTTTACTCTCTTGAACATGCCTAGGAAAAGGTTTCCTTGCCTGTTTCCCAAATTGACAGGCTTCACAAATCTTGTGCATTTCTGCAACCTTGAATTTTGGCAATCCTGCAACAATATTTTGGGCTTGCATTGATTTAAGTCGCTGTATATTAACATGACCAATGCGTTTGTGCCAGATATCAATATCTGCAACTACACCGGTCCCATGTGCAAACATTGCTGCACTCAATTCAGGCATGTCTGCATCCAACGTAAACATCCTGCCCTTCTTCTTTCCTTTTGCTATCAAGCGACCATTATTTTTCATATCCTCAACAAAGCATTCATGAGGATTAAATCTGACCTGCAAGCCCTGCTCAACCATCTGACCAACAGAAACCAGGTTCTTGGTGATGTTCGGGACATGAAATACATCAGACAAGTATTTCTTTTTCCCATCCTGCATAGACAAAGGAATTTTGCCAATCTGCACAATAGGATGTGCAGTATCATCACCAGTCTCCACAAATCCTGGTTTTTCCATTTTTCTTGCATCCTGCATCCATTCAGCGTGACCTGTCATGTGGTTTGACGCACCCGAGTCAACATACCACACATCATTGCTTTCTTCTGCACTTGTTACAGAATTTGTCATATGCTGCACCATAAACAAATGCTCATTTCTGTCATCACCCTGTCTACTAGAGGATGCATAATTGCCTTGCTGCAATTTTCCATTCATAATGTCATTCTGCTTTTTATAGCAGTCCTTAGCCATATGACCCATTTTGCCACAATAGTAGCATTCAATATTGCTGTTTGCATTTTGGCCTCTCTGCCATCCTCCTGATTTCTACCACGGCCTGCAGATCGGCCTCCTCTACCTCTGCCTCTACCTCTGCCAGCATTTGAGTAGAAGACAGTTTCTTTTGAAGTTCCTGCTGAAGAAGATGCACCCCCATTTCTCTGCTCTTCAGAAATTAGAAGAGCAATCAACTCCTCAAAATCAGGAAAGTTTTCACGGACGGCAATGGATGTCCGGAACTGTGCATAATCCTTTCCTGAATATGCACAATCATGGAGTCCGAAATACTGATAGACAGCCAGTACATAACTTTCCTGGCTCTCTCATGCCATCCTTTGAATGCCTGCATTTCCTGTTGACTAGGAACATTAGGAAGAACAGGTTCTTCTTCATTTCCTGTAATGAATTCCCAATAGCCTTTTCCCATCAAGAAATTCGTCATTCTAAACTTCCATGCCTGGAAGTTGTTCTTGTCAAGCTTTTCAGTGACAATCTGTGAAAGAGAATCAGATGCCATTACAGAACACTGCAAAATATTATGTCACTGTAAAAAACACAGCTTTTTGCCTCACACGGGCAGATCTGCAAAACTGACGAAAGTGGTATTTCACCACACAGTCACTTCCTAGTGATGATTTTGCATCAACAGGCAACAGGCATGAATCTGTAACTCCCAATATCTCTGCACACAGGCATACGATGTAATTTCTACGGCACCTTTCCACCAACTAGCCGCGCAGTGGTGGCACAGCCAAAAACAGGGCCTTTTTCTAAGTGCCTGCGAAGAACTTCCGCCTTCAAAACGGGCTCCGAAATGGCCTCAAATCAGAAAAATAAAGTCTATACTGCGCTCTCGCCACACCGCAAAGGGCGTCTCAATCTGAAACAGTGCACTCCTGCACTTCTGGCTGTGCTACCTGCAGAGATTTGCTCCCAAACTCGAAATAGGAAAGCAACACTGGTCCTCTTACCAGGACACCACGAACTTGGCTTGCTTTCTTGAGCTCCTTACCACGAACAAGGCTCTGATACCATGTAAAGATTGTGGGAGAGAGGGAAGGAGTCTCACTTGAGGCTTTCTCACAATCACAATGGGGGAATACACACAAAGGTGGAGGGTGAAAACAGTTTTCCTCTTCTTAGTTGTGTAAGCCAAAAGAACTCTTGTACAAAGAAATAGAAGAACCCTATATGTGGGTCTCAAACCAAACTCAACTAACTAAGGTGGCATACTAACTGAGCCACAAACTAGAGTAGATAAGGATAGCTGTCATCCAGCTATTATTCGTGGGCGGTGTACCAACCGCATCTCTAGCTAACAAGTCGGTGACATAAATGCACAACAGTCACCCTGGCATATCGCGAGTGGAGCTCGATATCTCAACACCGCCCCCCTCCCACCCCCTTCCCCCTCCACCCCCCCTTCCCCCCCTCCAAGGGGTGTGGCGGCCGTGGCCGCTAGCCCCCCCTCCCCCCTGCCCCCTTCCCCCCTTCCCCTTGTAGGGGACGCCAGCCCCCCCTCCCCCCTTTCCCCCCTCCACGGTGCTGGCGGCTGCGACTGTCAGGCCCCCCCTCCCCCCTTCCCCCCCTCCACAGGGCTGACAACTGTGGCCGCTAGGCCCCCCCCCGCCAGCCCCCTGCCCCCCCTCCCCCTTCCCCCCCCTCGCCAGCCCCCCTCCCCCTTCCCCCCCCTCCCCCCTTCCCCCCCCGCCAGCCCCCCGTCCCCTCCCACCCCCTTCCCCTTCCCTCCTGTGCTAGCCCTTCGCCCCCCTTCCCCCCCTCCACGGCCGCCAGCCCCCCCCCTCCCCCCTTCCCCCCCCTGCCAGCCCCCCGCCCCCCTCCCACCCCCTTCCCCCCCCCTCCCCCTTCCCCCCCCTCGCCAGCCCCTCGCCCCCCCTCCCACCTTCCTGCCCCTCCCCCTTCCCCCCCCCACCAGCCCCCCGCCCCCTCCCACCCCCTTCCCCTTCCTCCCCGCGCCAGCCCCCCGCCCCCCCTCCCCCCTTCCCCCCCTCCACGGGCTAGCAGCTGTGGCCGCCAGCCCCCCCTCCCCCCTTTCCCCCCCGCCATCCCCCCGCCCCCCTCCCACCCCCGCCCCCCTCCACCCCCCCATCCCCCCCTCCAGGGGGTATGGTGGTCGTGGCCGCCAGCCCCCACCCCCCCTTCCCCCCTGCCCCCCTTCCCCCTGGAGGGGGTGCCAGCCCCCCCCTCTCCCCTTCCCCCCCCGCCCCCCTTCCCCCCCTCCACGGGGCTGGCGGCCATGGCCCCCCCTCCCCCCGCCCCCCTCCCCGTCCACCCCCCCATCCCCCCTTCCCCCCCTCCAGGGGGGGTGGTGACCGCGCCCCTCCCTTCCCCTTCCCCCCCTCTAGGGGAGGCTGCCCAGCCCCCCCCTTCCCCCCCCACCCCCCTTCCCCCCTCCTTTCCCCCCTCCTCTCCTCGACCCCGCCCCCGCCTCTCCCTCCCCTCCTCCTCCCTTCCGTCCGGCCCCTCCATCCTCTCCTTCTCCTCCCCCTGGCAGGAACCTTTCTCTCTTATCCGATGGGCATAATACTTTGCACACACCTTCAACTAGGTGGAATTGACTTACATGCAAAGTGGAATGCCCATCCCATAAGTGCATGATCAGATAACATACCTAGCAGTGTGTTTTTTTATAGATGTGCATGACACTAGAGCAAAAATAGTATTTAATGCTCAATCGACCATGCAAAGGATATCCGATAGGCACAACACTTTTGGTACGCCTCAACCTAGGTGGTATTGAAATGTTCTCAAAGATGCACACCCATCCGATAAGTACTTGGTTAGATAACACACCTAAGGGCGTGTTTTTTTACGGATGTCCATATCACTAGGGAAAAAATGGTGTGTAATGCATGAAGAGAGAGAGAGATGTACTAACTATCAATGATGTCTAATTTGATGATGTACTTACTATCAATGATTGGATACATAGATAATCTAACATTGCAAAATTTTTGGACTCAAAAAGGGGCCCTTTTGAGAACTTCTAAAATATTAGAAGATTGAATAATGGAATATGGTATCCATGAAGGAGATTGTGCCATGTGGACTTCTCTGTAACAGAGCCTCCCCAAATCTAGGGGAAATTTTATTTTTTTTTCAAAATACCCCAAAAAACGTCATTGGTTATCTTTGGTAGACCTTCCCTGACCATGTTAGGCCTCCATGTTTTCCTCCCATGGAAAACTATCCCCCAGCTAGAACTATGCTCAAAATTTCCATTGGTTCAACTGTAAAGAAATAGGGAGAGAGATAGGAGACTCAAGTTCAGCTTTCTTCACAACACACAAAAGAGAGAGAACACAAGGTTGGAGGGTGAAGCCTTTCTTCACTTTTGCACACAACAACAATACAATAGAAGAGGGAAATACCCTATATGTCAAAACCTAGAATACGTGGTTCATATGTGAACCCAAACCAAAAACATACGTGGTAGTCTAACTACACCACGAGTACAACTAACATAGGCGGTGACATAAATGATAGTCATCCAGGAGATGTATCGGGGGTAGAGCTTGATATCTCAACACTCCCCCTCAAGCTCAAATCCATCTCACGTACACCAAGCAAGCTCCTAAATCTGCGAAGCTTCTCGGTACCCAATGCCTTCGTAAAGATATCAGCCACCTGCTCCTCAGTGCTGACATAGACAAGATCAATCTCACCAGCTAGAACCTTCTCTCTCACAAAGTGATAATGCACCTCAATGTGCTTCGTTCTAGCATGATAAACTGGGTTATTAGCAAGCATGATGCTGCTAATGTTGTCACAATGAATGACAACTGCTGCATGAACTGACTGTCCCATATCTGCAAGTAGCTTCCGTAACCAAGCTACCTCACATGCAGCCATTGCTGCACCCCTGTACTCTGCCTCTGTGCTCGACAAGGCAACTGTTGGCTGCTTCTTGCTGCTCCAACTGATGGCACCACTCCCAAGGGAAAACATAAAACCACTAGTAGATCTCCTGTCTGAGACACTACCAGCCCAGTCAGCATCTGTGTATCCATGTACCTGTAATGCACACCCAGCTTCATAAAACAGTCCATAATGCAATGTGGACTTCACATACCGCAGTATGCGCCTAGCCGCATCCAAATGTGGCTTCCTCGGTGCCTGCATAAACTGACTCACCAGCCCCACAGCATAGCTCAAATCTGGTCTGGTTATAGTCATGTAAATCAAGCTACCTACTATGCGCCTGTACATAGTAATATCTTCAAGAAGCTCACCTGTTTCTGCATTGAGCTTCACATTCTGCTCCAATGGAACAGAAATAGGCTTACAGCCTGTCATCCCATATTTGGACAGCATGTCCAAACCGTATTGCCTTTGCAACAGCCATATCCCACTCGGGGATCTAATAACCTCAATGCCCAAGAAGTAACGCAGCTCTCCCAAATCCTTCATCTCAAATTTCTGCTTCAACAGCAGCTTCACTTCATTAATGTCTGCATCACTATCACCTGTAATAATCAAGTCATCAACATAGATGACTATAAGCACAATCCCTCTGTTTGTCCTTTTCACATAAAGTGAAAAATCTGAATTGGAAATCTGAAATCCAATAGTGACAAGATATTGCCCTATCTTGTCTGACCATGCCCTCGGCGCCTGTTTTAAGCCATACAAGGCTTTGCGCAACCTGCATACAAAATCGGGGTGTGCTTTATCCTCATAACCTTCTGGCTGCATCATATAAACCTCTTCCTGCAAGTCACCATGCAAGAAGGCATTTTTCACATCCATCTGATGCAAAGACCATCCCTTTGCAGCAGCCATAGCAATTACTGCTCTCATGGTTGCCATCCTTGCAACTGGGCTGAAAGTTTCCTCATAGTCAATTCCATATGTCTGTGCAAAACCTTTGGCAACCAATCTTGCCTTGTACCTGCTAACAGACCCATCAGCATTGTGCTTTACTTTGTAAACCCACTTGCAGCCAATAGCCTTCTTATCATGAGGCAAAGGCATCAAATCCCAAGTGTGGTTTGCATCCAAGGCAGCCATCTCTTCATCCATAGCTGCTTCCCAATTTTTATGCCCTGCTGCATCCTCAAAACATGTGGGCTCTGGCTCCTCTAGAACCTTGACCATATAAGCATAGTGATGTGCTGTATACCCATCATATCTCAGCCTGTCAACTGGATACTTAATACGAGTGGACCTCCGTACAACTGGATCAGTTGCAGGCATCTTTAAATCATGCCTGCTTTTCCTTGCACCAGGTGTAACAACAGAAGGAATCCCAAGTTCCTCATCAAGGCTCATTTCAAAGCCACTTGACTCTCCATCAACATGAGAGCTACCAGCAGACACATCAAACACTGGAGCATGGTCCACTTTTTCTTTTCCCTTATGTGATACCTGCACAACACTATCAGGACTGCCATGTGACGATTCACTAGATCTCAATCTCCCTGTCCATGCATTAGATCCACTAGTAGAGGACTCTCTGGGTCCACTCAAGGCTTGAGATTGCTGCTCTGCATTTATTGCAGCATTCCCATTTCCTGCATCTGCATCTCCTACCATAACAGTTGGTGCATACCAGCTGCTCATTTCATAAAAAACAACATCTCTGCTCACTTGCATTTTGCGGGTGGAAGGGTTATAACAGCGATACCCTTTCTGGTGCTGAGCATATCCAATAAAGATGCATTTTTCTGCCTTTGGATCCAGCTTTGTTCTCTTCTCATCAGGAACATGAACATAAGCTATGCAACCAAATACCTTCAAGTGAGAAATATCTGGTTTTTGGCCTGTATACATTTCTTCAGGCGTCATGCCATGGACAGCTGCAGTGGGGGTTCTGTTCATAATATAAACAGCAGTTGCTACTGCTTCAGCCCAAAAATAATCAGGCATGTTTTTCTCGTTTAGGATCGCCCGTCCTACTTCTGCAATATGCCTGTTCTTCCTTTCTGCAACCCCATTCTGCTGAGGGGTAGACCTGCATGAGTACTTCCTTTGAATTCCCTGTTCTTTCAGATATTATCAAAATTCTTCTGAAAAGTACTCTCCCCCTCCATCAGATCTTAGCACTTTAATATGCACACCTTTGTCTTTTTCAACCATGGCCTTAAAAGCCTTGAAATGGCTGAACACTTCACTTTTGTGCTTCATAAAATAAATCCACACCTTCCTAGTGTAGTCATCAATAAACGTCACATAATAATGGCATCCAGCAATAGAAGCAGTTTTGGTTGTCCAAACATCTGAATGGATCACTTCCAAAGGTCTTCTGCTCACCTTAGCATTTTTGGGAAATGCATGTCTGGCCTGCTTACTCATTTGGCATGCTTCACATACCTTTTGCATTCCCTCAACTCTGAATTTAGGCAAACCTGCAACAATGTTTTTTGTTTGCATAGATTTCAGCCTTTGTATATTCACGTGCCCAATGCGCTTGTGCCATATCTCAATATCTGCAATGACACCTCTCCCATGCGCAAACATAGCAGCTTTCACCTCAGGCATATCAACATCCAAGGTGAACATTCTGCCATTTTTGTTGCCTTTCGCAACCAAGCGGCACTTATTTTTCAAGTCCTCAACGAAACATCCATCAGGGTTAAATCTAACCTGCAGACCTTGCTCAACCATCTGGCCAACTGAAACCAGGTTCTTAGTGATTTTTGGAACATGAAGTACATCTGCCAAGTACTTTGTTTTGCCATCCTGCATAGCCAATGGCACTTTACCAACCTGCATAATTGGGTGCGCAGTATCATCACCTGTTTCAACATAACCTGGCTTATCCAAATTTCTGACATCATGAAACCACTCACCATGACTGGTCATGTGGTTAGAGGCACCTGAATCAACATACCAAACATCATTGCAAGCTGCAGCATCTCCTGACATGGAGTTAACCATATGCTGCATCACAAAAAGGTGCTCATTTCTGTCGTCACCATGCCCACTTGATGATGCATAGTTGCTTTGCTGCAACTTTCCACTTTTGATGTCATTCTGCTTTTTATAGCATGTATTCTCCTTGTGTCCAGGCTTTCCACAATAATAGCATTCTATGCTGCTATTTACTTGCTGGTTCCTTTGCCATGAACCACGGTCTCTTTGGCTCCCCCTGCCTCTAGAACTACCACGTCCTCCTCCATAGGACTGGTTTTCCTGTTGTTGCTGTTGGTTCTGATTTCCTGCACGGCCACCAGAACGGCCTCTTCCTCTACCCCTGCCTCTACCTGTATTCGAGTAGAAAGCAGTCTCTTGAGAAGTTGAGGTGGCTGAACCACCATTCCTTTGCTCTTCACTCAGCAAGAGAGCAATAAGTTCCTGAAAATCAGGAAATGTTTCACGGACTCCAATGGATGTCCGAAATTGTGCATAATCTTTCCCAAGACCATTCAAGGTCACGGACACTAAGTCCTCATCATCAACAGGTGCTCCAATGGAGGCAAGAGAATCTGCAAGGCCTTTCACCTTCAAGGAATACTCATTTATGTTCAGATTTTTCCTTTGCACATTGTGCAACTCCTGCTTTAGCTGCATCTTTCGTGCTTTGGTATTTGTGCTATACAGCTTCACCAATGTATCCCATGCCTCCTTAGGCGTCTCTAGATCCTGTATATGCACAATCATAGAATCTGAAATGCTAACGGACAGCCAATACAGGCATTTTCTGGCTTTTTCATGCCATTCTTTAAAGGCCTTCAATTCAGCAGGAGTGGGAGCAGCACCCAAAACTGGTTCTGCAGTTTCACCACTGATGTAATCCCAAACTCCCTTTCCCATAAAGAAGTTTGTCATCCTGAACTTCCATGCTTGGAAGTTGTTCTTGTCAAGCTTCTCACTGACAATGGTAGACAGATTCTCAGACATTTTACAACTCACGAATTGCAATAGCAACCTGTAAACACAGCAAATGCCTCAGAAGGGCAAATAGCAAAACTTCTGCAAAGAGCCTCACAGGGGCAGATCTGCAACACTGATGAAAGTGGTATTTCACCACACAGTCACTTCCTCGTGACGATTTTGCATCAACAGGCAACAGGCATGAATCTGCAACTCCCAATATCTCTGCACATAGGCATACGATGCAATTTCTGTGGCACCTTTCCACCGACTAGCCGCGCGGTGGTCGCACAGCAAAAACAGGGCCTTTTTCTGAGTGCCTGCGAAGAACTTCCGCCTTCAAAATGGGCCCCGAAACGTCCTCAAATCAGAAAAATAAAGTCACCGAGGGCTTCGCCCTCGCCCGCAGCATATACTGCGCTCTCGCCGCACCGCGAAGGGCCTCTCAATCTGAAGCAGTGCACTCCTGCACTTCTAGCTGTGCTACCTGCAGAGATTTGCTCCCAAACTCGAAATAGGAAAGCTACACTGGTCCTCTTACCAGGACACCAGAAACTTGGCTAGCTTTCTTGAGCTCCTTACCACGAACAAGGCTCTGATACCATGTAAAGAATAAGGGAGAGAGATAGGAGACTCAAGTTCAGCTTTCTTCACAACACACAAAAGAGAGAGGACACAAGGTTGGAGGGTGAAGCCTTTCTTCACTTTTGCACACAACAACAATACAATAGAAGAGGGAAATACCCTATATGTCAAAACCTAGAATACGTGGTTCATATGTGAACCCAAACCAAAAACATACGTGGTAGTCTAACTACACCACGAGTACAACTAACATAGGCGGTGACATAAATGATAGTCATCCAGGAGATGTATCGGGGGTAGAGCTTGATATCTCAACATCAACCATTTGGCCCAAACTTTGATTTCCTACTAACCAACTCTCTCCATATTCTCTCGCTTCCAAAACATTTTAAACATTCATTCCCACCATTTTCTAGCCAGCTAGTTTCAAAATATCTTCATTCCACTCTTGATTAGTCATTCTCTCTCTTATTTGGTCACGTTTTTCTTCCACATTCAAAAATCTCTCATAGAAAATTCTTCCTAAGCTCTGTTCATCCCTCTTCTCTTCCATTTATTTTCTACTCATTTCACTCTCTTAGAAACCAAATTTGCGACCTAAATCTGCTTGGAAGGAGTGAGGAAAGTGCATGTTCTCTCAATTTCGGTTCTTTCCCTACCTTTTTGGAGTATAGAGAATCAAATCTCAAAGTTGCAACCTAAGTCTACTTGGAAGGAGTGAGAAAAACGGGTGTTCTATGATTTTTGGCTCTTTCTCTACTAACTTGGGTGTTGTAAGCAATGAGAGCTTTAACATCCTCTGGTCCTTCTTATTCTTCTATCTCTGCTTCTTCCACAAGGTTTGCAGAACATCTCTTCTTTTGCATAACATTCTTTTTCAAAATGTACAGGTTTTCCACAAAAGTTGCACTTCATTTTGATCTTGCCCTTAAAGTTGCTTTCGGCTAAATATGCCCCATGTTCTTTGTAGTCACTTCTTTGTTTGATTTTCCTTTCCTCTTCCAAGAGGAATGCCTCAATTTCCACTAGACTAATCTCTGGTATATTGGTGAGTGTGGTGACAATACTGCCATATTCGTCAGTTAGGCTTTTGAGTACGATATCAAGGAAATTGTGGAAAAGCTCGCTCGCTTTTTTGGGCCACAAGGATAAAGAAAAGTGACCATAACGTCCTTGACCATGTCCATGTGTTATCATGCCAGTCAAAGCCACGAGGAGATGAAAGGACTTGTCTGTGTCCGTCGCTGCAAGCTGAGCCTTGATTGCACTACATAAACCACACTTAGAGAATTCACTTGTTTTTGACAAAGTTACATGCTTGAATTCAGAGTTCCATATGCGGTTGAATGTGGAAGTTGACATCTCTTTACAACCCAAACTATGCTTTAATTGCATGTTAACTTCATAGAGAATATCAACCTACTTGTATACATCCGGTATCACCAACTCTGTTTCCCTTGATCCATCCTGAAGTGTTCTACTTTTGTGTGGCATACGCTCAGAATTGTTATCCACAAAATCTTGGATTATGGCTCTACCCAGTTCTGTGTGGTCCCAACCTCTCCGCACGATTCCTTTATTACCATGTATGCACCTTCGTATACCAATTTCAAATTGCTCCCTGTATCGATAAAATGTTGTTTTTGAAATACCATGCATTTCATACCGTGCTCTACAACAAACTTGAATACCATTCAATGAAAAGACATATTTGAACTGCCCATTGTCATTTTTTCGACAAGCAACCCCAAGAGTGTCATATACATAATTGGTGCGAGCCTCCAAACTTTGGCCCCAATACTCTATGCGTAATTTGGATATCATTTGACGATCGGCAAATTGACAACAATTTTGTTTACAACAATCAATCATAGATACTTTTATGACTGCATCCCTTGTGAGTCTAGATGATGCTAATGGCATGCCATGTTTTTTAGCTTTTCTGTTTATCATGCAATAACGCCTCTTTTTTGTGGATTTTTCCATTGGGTCCTCATCTTCCATGTGCTTTTTCCCAGAACCACTTGAAGAATTCATGGTGTCATCGATTCTTAATGAAGTTCCATCTAAAAAGGTTATTTGTGCAATGGGCCATTTTATTAAGTGGATGGTATCGATGCCTGATACATCACTATGATACTTTTCAATTCCCACACCTAGATTACCTTCACCAAGCATCTCAAAATTTATAGGTTCAAATGGGTAGACATACAAAACAACACCCTCTGCAATGCTCTTGGTTTTCTGCTCATCCCATATTAAGACTTTCTTGTCCTTCCATGATTCTCGAATGGAAAACTCATCATATTCACATAGAGGTTCAACATCAATGGTATCTAATGTTATATCATTCATTGATACAATAGCTCCATTGACATTGTCCACACAACTCATTGATCGTGCTTTCCAACGAACAACACTACCCAAAGCCTCATAGACTAAGAATGCATCCATTGTAGGAAATGGAAGAAGTGCACTTTCATCCATACAAATATCGATCGCCACTGATACATTGTTTTCTCCCAAGGGCACACCTTGGCACATGTCATCATGTGATGTAGAGAATATTGTCCCAATGGCAACAATCTTTCCACTGACAAGCAAGTTGACTTTAACCCCCACTTTCAATGTGGCACCTGCATAGTACATAGCATTTGTTATAGTTCAATATTGATATCTGATGGTGTGACTTAGGATGAAAATGCTTTACAAGATTTCATTGCAAGACCAAATCTTCCTAAACCTTGGTGCTTTGAATTTTAGGCAGCAAAATTTGGCTACATGGCCAAATCTTCACAAACCATGGTGCTTTGAAATGGAGATAGCAAGATTTGTCCACACAAACAAATTTCTCGAGACGCTGGTGCTTTCAAGAAGCCATCAAGATTTATCCACACATCCAAATCTACTTAGACCTTGGTGCTTTGAAAGAAGCCCACAAGATTTGGCCACATGGTGAAATCTCCGCAGACCCTGGTGCTTTGAAAGGAGCCAAAAAGATTTGGCCACATGGCCAAATCTCCTAATACTGCCATATTCAACTGTAGCTTTGGAATCCCAATTGCCATATTCTGATTCCGGAGATCTAACAAGTACTTGAAGTTGACATGACCATATCTCTTGTGCCATTTTGCAGATAGTGGCATCTGTTGCATTTGAGCTGACATGGCATGTTTATCTGGTACTGTAGCTAGCATCCTGTATAAGCGTCCTTCCTTGACACCTTTTGCTACTAGCTGACCTCTTTTGGATTTGTCTCTGATAGTGCATTCATCACCGTCGAAGATGACTTTGCAGTTGTGTTCCGTCATTTGACCTACTGCTAAGCTTCGGAACATAGAGCACATCTTTGACTAATCCTTTTGTACCAGTGAAATTGTTCATAGGGATAACACCTGTCCCTTGAACCGATGTATTGTCTGCTGTGTAGATGACATTCTTTTGTCCTTCTAATGGCTTCATTTCAGTGAACCATTCCTGGTGATTTGTCATATGAGATGATGCACCGCTGTCGATGTACCAAGGATCCTGTTCCACTTGGTCGACTTGATAGCTGAAATCCTCTTTGAGATTGAAATCAGTGTCTAGGTGCATTGTATCAGTCTGATGCAATTCCTCACTTGCAAGAAACATATTGCCATGTTCATTTGCAAAATGACTGTGACTAGAATGTCCACCATGATGATTTTCTCTTCCTCGGGAATTCCCTCGATTACTGCTGGATTGACCGCCTTGGTCGTACTGCTTCTTGCGGCAATCTCTTTCATAGTGTCCAAACTTGTGACATTAGTTGCATTGAATGTTTGACACATTGGTGGATGCATTCCCTCGTCCTTGGAATCTTCCTCGGTTGGAATGATTTCCTCTTTTTGCTGATTCTGATGTTGCTAAGGATGATGCTGATGCTGACTTTGATTTTGTTGATGATGACCACTTTTCTGATATGATCTACCTCTGTTTCTGCCTTTGCCTCTGCTTGTGTCTGAAGCTGTGAATGCTTGATCATTAGAATGACCTTTACGTGCTTGAATGGCTTGAGTCCTGAGTTCTTCACCAAGTAGAACTGACTGAAGTTCTTCCAGTGTTGGAATTTGCTGTTGTGGATGGCAATACTCTGGTCTAGATTCTCATATCCATCTCCTAGTCCATTTAGGATTACTTGAACCATTTCTGGAGGATTCATAGTCTCTCCTGCTGCTGCAAGTTGATTGTTGTAGTCTTTGATGCGGAGTACATAAGCATGACCGGTTTCATTGCTATTGCGGAAACTCTGGTTGATCTGGTTTCTCAGGGTGAGAATCCTAGATGTGTTCTTGGACTCGTTGAGAGCTGCGAACATATCCCATGCTTCTTTTGATGTCTTAACTGTGTTGAGCTGTCCTAGCATGACATCTTGTACGTTCTGCTTAATCAAGTGATAGGCATACTTGTCTTTCTTATCCCATTCTGCTTGAGCTCGGGCAATGGCAGGATCTGTTACTGGTGCGGAAACTGTTTGTGTAGATGTAGATCCCGATGTAGATCCCGTTGCTGGTACTGTGACAACAGATGGAGTAGAGCTACTGGTGGCTGGATCGGCCAATGGTCTAGGTATAGATCCATCGACATACTCCCATTTGTCCTGAAGCACAAGAATGGTCTCCATTCGGTATTTCCATGTATTGTAATTGGAGTTGTCTAACTTAGTAGATGCCTCTAGATTGAGGTTGCTAGTCGACATGGTGCAAACAATGTACTCAAAAGTGTCCTGAAAAACTCTGTATGAATCAACTGCAAATACACTGAAGATGCCAAGTGAAATCTCTGTACCATCGGTGAAGATAGAACTGCAGTAAATAAGATCTGACCTATGTTACAAGGCTTGTGGCAATGATGCCGGGAATAGCCAAGAGGCTTGACAAGGCTAAAAAAATGATGTGCACGATGCCGTGAGATAGCCGAATAGGCTTTACAATGGTGGCATGTGTGTGTGAAATCAAGTGCTATCTGCCCACTGAATCAATCTGCAATGCCTCTGAACTCTGAAGTCTGCTCACTGAACTGATGAACATAAGGTTTCAGGTAATGTAATGATGTGAAATCGGATGTGAGCATATGGACTCCGAGTAGGTACTAGTCGGGAATTTCGGGCATGGCTTAGATTGGCAACTTGGGGAATTCAAAGCGTCCCCTCTATGACGATCTAGTCTACTCTGATCTAGATCTAAACCAACCGTCGATCGATGAAAGAGCAGCAAATAATTCCTTTTCTTTTGTTCTTTTTAAGTGCTGGGTCAGATGTGTCGATGTAGAGGCAAATGTGCGTGAAGGAAGTGGTTTTGTCGGCGAGGCTCAAATGTGACTATAACTTGCGCCAAAATGTGCGCATGATGTAATGAGCGTGTAGAGCATGAAAAACGAGCGACTTTCCTTTTTGGAGCACCCTCAAATTCTTCCTGGATCAAGAGATATGACTTGATCTAGGTGGAGGGGCAAAAGGAGTGCAAATGGTGCTCAATGATGATGTGTCACTGTGAGTCACATGCAGTGATGATGTGGCACTGTGCTTAGCAAGAGGTGTGCCAGTGAAGCTCTGTGCTGAGGTGGCAGGAGTGTGCACATGCAGTGTGTGCACAGTGTGCCTGGCAAGGGATTGTGCCTGCAGAGGGTCAGTGCTGACTGGACTGCTGAGGTGGCAGTGCTGAGGTGGCACAGATGATGTCAGCAGGGTGACGTGGTAATGCTGACATGGCACTGATGACGTGGCACTGATGATGTGGCACAAGTGATGTGGCACTGATGACGTGGCACAGGTGATGTGGCACTGATGACGTGGCACAGGTGATGTGGCACTGATGACATGGCACAGGTGACGTGGCATTGGATAAGGTGATGATGTGGCAGATGCTGGAGCCTACTGACATGGCAAGATAAGATGCCACGTGGATCAACCCTATCCTTTCCTAACTGTACCCGGGTTAATCGGAACCCAAGGTGAGTGATAGGTGCTGAAATCTGAAGATTCCGTCGACGGATCTCCTTTGGGTGACCTTCGATCGGCGGGTCGCTTGGCCAGTGGCTATCATCGCTGGTATTTTTCTTGGAGCTGAGTTTGGAGGTTCGTTTGGGCTGATGAAGGAGCCGTCTGTTGCAGAGGTGCTGTAGAGGAGGCAGACGGGAGCGATGGCTTATGGAGGCGGAGCTCCTCGTCGAGGGAGATCGTAGAAGATGGACCAAAGTCTCTGACTTTGGTCTCTCCAAGGAGCCGTTGACAATGTGGCTGGGAGTTGTCGGTTGGGCTATGAGAGCTTCATCCAATTGGATGAGGCTATGGCGAGTTGGCTGTAGGAGGCGTTACCTTGTAGAAGCTTACAAGGGCGGTTGCAGCAAAAGAGCAGTGAGCGGCTTGCAGTCCGAGAAGGAGTCCGAGGAGGTGCCGTCAGCTTTTCTTACCTGCGATATTGTTTGAAGAGTAGATGGCAGCTGGCTGCCCGTGTCAAATCCGTTGATGGAGTTGTGGGTCGTTGTTCGTTGTTGATGGAGCGCAGGCCAGCGATGGAGCCTTAGCTTTGATGTGGGTGGCGTTTGCCGTGGAGCTAGGAGCTAGAAGCTAGAGCCGCGAAAGAAGGTTGCCCATCCATTGTAGGCAGTGTAGAAGATGCTTTGCAGGAGGCTAGGTACATCGGTTGGAGTCCCCTTTCGATAGCGCAGCTTGAGGAGACTGCGGGTTCAGGGCACCGATTGCCATGAGCATGGAGGCGGCTCCCAACGGCTGACTGTTGAAGGCCTTGTGTAGAAGACCTTTGAGGCTGCCTTTGAAGCGGTCATTTGACGAGGAAGCTTGTGCATGGGCATTCGTTGGAGAGGTATTAGCTTGCAAAGAAGCAAGCTAACCTTTTCTCAAAACAAGAGGCTCTCCCTCAAAGGCTCAAAAGTACTCAGAGAAAGTACACATCTCTTTTTCGAAATTCTCTCAAAGAGATCTCTTTCTCTCAAGATTTTTCTTTCTCACAAATCTCAAAGCTCTCTCTCACTCAATGGACGGAAATTCCTCTCAAATGGACGGAAATTTCTCTCAACGGAAGTGAAGGGAAGGATCTCACAATCACTCAAGAGAACTCTCAATCTCACAATCTCTCTCACACTCTCAAGAAACTCAATGTCTCAGCGGAAGACAAGGAAGCTCTGATACCATGACAAAATATGAAGAGGGGAGAGGAGAAGAGTGGAGATGAGGAGAGACGGCACAGCTAGAGAGCACACCACAAATGACTAACTGTACACTAGAATTAGTTGAAAAAATAGAATATATACAAACCCTTTTAGGGTTAGGGTTAGGGGATCTAACCCTTTCCTTTATAGCACTCTATAAGGTTGGTGCTATGCACATATGATCACGTGATGGTGCTATGCACACATGATCACATGATGTTGAGCGTGAAATCTCAACACCTTCCCTCAAGATCAACATCATGAAGTAGGCCTTCGCTCAAGATGATGATTCTGGGGAATCGAAGAAGGACTGAGCATTACATTCTATCAGATTGAGATCAGGAGAATCCCCTCAAAGCAATGCAGAGAGTGGTACGCAGGTATCACGAAAAGGAAAAGAGAAGGTAGATCAGCCCATGTTTGATGTGAATGCAGGTCACTCTTGTGTGGATGGTGAATCCAGTGGCTCAGAACAGAGCATTGATGATGAGTTGGGTATTCCTTCTATTGTTACATCTGGAGTAAGGAAGACCAGGGATGTTTTGAGAGCACCTGGAAGTGAGCCTATTTTGTGCAGGTCTACCAAGGTTAGGTATCCTGTGGATAGGCTAAAATATGATGGATTTACAGCCATTCACTATGCCTATATGGTCAAAGTGATACAGGAACCAGAACCCACTTCTTTTGAGCAAGCCATGGGAAATGAAAAATGGGAGAAAGCCATGGATGAAGAAATGGATGCCTTGGATGCTAATGCTACATGGGAATTGGTGCCTTTGCCTAAAGGCAAGAATGCAATTGGCTGTAAATGGGTTTATAAGATCAAGTACAATGCAGATGGTTCTGTGAATAGATACAAGGCAAGATTACTTGTCAAGGGGTATGCACAGACATATGGCATTGATTATGAAGAAACTTTCAGCCCAATTGCAAGGATGGCAACCGTAAGAGTAGCCATTGCTATGGCTGCATCAAAGGGATGGTCTTTACATCAGATGGATGTAAAGAATGCCTTCTTGCATGGTGATTTGCAAGAAGAGGTCTTTATGGAGCAGCCAGCAGGTTATGTTCATGCTACTCATCCTGATTTTGTTTGTAGGTTGAAGAAAGCCTTGTATGGCTTGAAGCAAGCACCTAGAGCATGGTCTGACAAGATAGGACAGTATCTTGTCACTATTGGCTTTCAGATTTCCAAGGCAGATTTCTCTCTTTGTGTGAGAAAAACAGAGAAAGGCATTATGCTGCTTGTCATTTATGTTGATGATTTGATCATCACAGGTGATAGTGATGAAGATATCTTTCATGTGAGAATGCTATTGAAGTAGAAGTTTGAGGTAAAAGATTTCGGAGAGCTGCATTACTTCTTGGGCATTGAGGTGATTAGATCCACAAGTGGGATATGGGCTCTTGCAGAGGCAGTATGGATTGGACATGCTGTCCAAATATGGGATGATAGGCTGTAAGCCTATTTGGATTCCTTTGGAGTAGAATGTGAAGTTGAGCGCTGATGCAGGTGAGCTTCTGCAAGACCCTACTATGTACAGATGCATAGTAGGAAGTTTGATTTATAGGACTATTACCAGGCTAGATTTGAGCTATGCTGTTGGGTTGGTAAGTCAGTTTATGCAGGCTCCAAGGAAACCGCATTTGGATGTGGCTAGACGCATACTCAGGTATGTGAAGTCCACATTGCAGTATGGACTATTTTATGAGGCTGGGGTTCAGATACAGTTGCATGGATACACTGATGCTGATTGGGCTGGTAGTATTTCTGATAGACGATCTACCAGTGGATATGTGTTCTCTTTTGGGAGTGCTGCAGTCACTTGGAGCGGCAAGAAACAGCCTACAGTTGCCTTGTCGAGCACAGAAGCGGAGTACAGAGGTGCAACAATGGCTGCATGTGAGGTAGCTTGGTTGCATAAGCTACTCTATGATATGCATCAGTCTACAGATGGGCCGGTTGTCATTTATTGTGACAACATGAGTAGTATACATTTGGCAAAGAACCGAGTCTTTCATGCCAAAACAAAGCACATTGAGGTGCATTATCACTATGTGTGGGAGAAGGTTTTACTAGGTCTTATTGATCTAGTTTATGTCAGCACAGAGGATCAGGTAGCTGACATATTCACGAAAGCATTGGGTGCAGAGAAGCTGCGCAAGTTCAGAGACCTACTTGGTGTGCAGGATTTGGGATTGAGCTCGAGGGGGAGTGTTGAGATATCGAGCTCCACTCGCGATATGCCAGGGTGACTGTTGTGCATTTATGTCACCGACTTGTTAGCTGGAGATGCAATTGGTACACCACCCACGAATAATAGCTGGATGACAGCTATCCTTATCTACACTAGTTCGTGGCTCAGTTAGTATGCCACCTTAGTTAGTTGAGTTTGGTTTGAGACCCACATATAGGGTTCTTCTATTTCTTTGTACTAGAGTTTTTTTGGCTTTCACAACTAAGAAGAGGAAAACTATTTTCAGCCTCCACCTTCGTGTGTATTCCCCCATTGTGCTTGTGAGAAAGCCTCAAGTGAGACTCCTTCCCTCTCTCCCACTATCTTCACAATATGCTCCCATCTTTCACTAGGTATGGGTAATGGATAAAGTAATCCTAGTGTCTTACCATGATCACTCTTGACTTTTTGACAAGTTAAGCACCGTTGGACTAAAGTAGTTACGTCCTTTCTCAATCTTGACCAATAGAAATTTCTATCAATGGTTCCTCTAATACCTCCAAGGAATCACCTTGTCTTTGAAGTAATGCATCATAGATATGTTAGATATCAATGCTCCACTCTCGTGTAACTATGCAGGAACCAGCTAACTCTACTTGTAAGCCCCCCATATGAGGAGAAGGCATTTGAGTAGCTCGGTCATCCGGTAGGTCTTGGTTTGGTCACTAGATGGGGGCCATGTGTGGCCTGATGGCTAGACGACTTCAGATAGAGTTGGCACACTGCCAACTAGGCTACATGCAAGTGCGGGAAGGCATCCCTTGATTGACCGCACTGAGGGTAGACGGAGCATTTCTCGAGGCAGCCCACTCTCGGGTTGCGGGGCCCGTTTGGAGCCTCAGATGATCCTGGATGGCTATGGGACGAACGAGGACCGTAGTTTAGTTGCTCTATTTTGCGCACCGGTTCTATCGTATGGTCGGTGGCCTATTGACCCCCAATCGACCGTTTTGGGTGGATTGGGTCGGCCACCCAATTGAGCCTAACCGGCTATGATTGGTGGCTATATAAGAGAAAGCCCGTGAAGCCCATTTCTGGCTAAGTCCTTCCACACCCATTGCACATTTAGGAGATAAAATTTTGGCTGTTGATTAGTTTGCTGAAGATGTGTAGGAAGTACTTACATAGGTTAAATCACATATTCAATGAGCTCAAGAAGTGTACAAGAAGTCTACAAATAAGAAGCGAAAGGATGTACATTATGAGAAGGGAGATTGGGTTCTTTTAAAGATTGAAAAACGGTGTATAAAGACAATCTGAAGAAATACCTAGTTTGTAAAGCTAGCAGTAAAATATTATGGACCTTTCCAAGTTTCAGAGGTTATACATCCAGAAGAAACTCCAACATCATACAGGTTGACATTGCCTACTAGCTAGAGAATGAAGAATGGTTTCCATGTTAGCATCTTGAAACCATTTAAAGGTGAACCACCAATGAGATCTATTGAAGAAGAAGAACTAGAACTTGAAGATGGGGTAGGATTACTTGTTCTGGAACAAATACTCTTCCATGAGGTCAGGAGTACCAAGAATAGACAGAGATCTCGATATTTGGTGAAGTTTAAAGGATATCCTATGGAAGATGGTCAATGGTTCGATGAAGATCACTTGAAGGATTACCCCACACTTGTTGAAGATTATTTGAAGGCACATAGATGAGGACATTCGCTTTTCTAAGCAAGAGGGCATGTCACGACATGATTATTTGTGTTAGATCCTAGTGGATCATTCTAGGGAATCTAGCAATTACCCTATGGTTGTAACATTATAAATTGGCCAATTGAATATAATAAAATATGCACGTATGCATTAGGTCCTAGGATGGTTAGGAAAGGGTAGCATTGTGCATGGGTATTGCATTAATTAATGGTAGGCATAAAAGAGTCATAGGCTAAGGGTAGAATAATGGGGTATGCCCAAGGGATGTGACCCCAAGGGGCATGAGGGTTGCACCCTCTCGTGTCATTCATGGTGTGTGAATATGGGCATTTGCATGCATATGTTTGGGGATTGTGTGGAGCATGTAGAGAAGAGTCTAGCAAAAATACACTCATGTGGGCACTCCTTCCACCCCACTTGGAGGGCCAATACTTCTCAATTTATGCATCATCTACACACATGTGCATCTTTGCATTGAAGAATGTGACATTAACTATAGGGGCATTTTAAATCTATGCTTGCTTGCATGTGTCATTGAGAGCAAGATATCCTTATACTCAATCAACTAATGGGTTGGATGTATAGGTAAGTGTTAAAGGAATCTCTCAAGAGATAGAAGATGAAAAAATGCAAGGTAACAAATTCACTTCCAAAGTTGTATAAGTGTTGATAGAATATAGACTCCAATATACTTGAAAATCGGTATATGCTATGTATTTGTTTATTTTGTTACTTGTACAATATGCATAGTTGACTGAGCTCTTGAGTAATCACATTTCTAGAAAATGAAAAAATGCAAGGTAACAAATTCACTTCCAAAGTTGTATAAGTGTTGATAGAATATAGACCCCACTATACTTGAAAATTGGTATATGTTATGTAGTTGTTTATTTTGTTACTTGTACAATATGCATAGTTGATTGAGCTCTCAAGTAATCACATTTCTATGGTCGGGTTTGTGCTTCCATATATGAATTTAGCATATATTAATTATTTATTTTATGTAGAAATGTGCATGGTAGATTGAATGAAGGATTAATTATATTTGTATGGTTAGATCAATTCTTTAAAAGCCTTACATTTAGTATATTTAGAAAGGTTTTAATGGATAAAGAGAAATAGTGATTGTAAATTTATGTCTATTTGAAAGGCTTATGTTTTGTGGTAGAAACTTTGAAAGATGATTGGGTCAAAGGAGTATCTTTATTAGCATTCCTCCTTAGAGGGATAGAGACCTTTTATGAATTTCCAATTGTAATCATTGCTTTAAGAATAAGATTGATTTGGTGAAAGGTTACATTAATCTAAACTAAAGCATAAGCTTTAAATAAGACTATGAGATGCTCTATATACTTACAATTTGTATAAGAGCACACTCTCACTATGCCCAGCTCAACATTGAGGGCTGTTTTTGTCTACAAAATCAAAAGCTACATGAGGACTAAAATTTATTTTTGCTTTGTCAATTTTTTGGCAATTGCAGCTATATTTTGAAGTCAAACTCGATGTTTACATTGGCTGCAATGCTATGAAAATGGTGGACATCTAATTTTGATCCTTATTCTCTTCATTTTCTTGATGGTGCAAATGTTGGGAGCATCAATTTCTGGCTCATTAAAAATTTCTAAAAAATGGAAGATTCAATGTAATGTGGGAATGTGCTCCAAGGTATGTAAGCTTCCCAATAGTAGAGGAGACATAGGTGGGGAGAGAGAGAGAGAGAGAGAGAGAGAGAGAGTGAGAGAGAGAATTTGGAGAAGACATAGAGAAAGAGAGAGAGACAATGTGAATTCTGAGAGAGCTATGTTTATGGGTGATAAGAGAGAGGATGAGAACTATTGTTAATCATATGGTATAAGATGAGAGCTATTGTTAATCATATGGTATGAGAGACCCTTGCAAGTGAAGAGCAACAATTTGTATCGGAGACTGCTAACCTAGCATCATACATATGGTGATTGTCCCCTCTCCTCGTTGATTGAGAAGAGTATGTGTTCCTCCATGACATTGAGGTGCTTTTTGGACTACAGGAGGATGAGGCACTTGGAATCCTATACGGGTTTGAGTTGACATAAGTGTCAAAGATCTCGAGTTTTTAGGTTCAAAATACCAAACAAGGGAAGACTTTCTAATAACAACACTAGCTATATAGAGAGATGCAGACATGTCAATATATGATGCACAGCCCTCTGATGTAGAAGCTTCCACTTCCAAGATAGAATAGGAGAAATCTTCCATCTCTCAGATGGAGCACTATATGTCACATGGATCCATCAGCATTACAAGTGAGGAAGGAATAGAAGCCAACGATGCTGTATTGGTAAGTTGGAACAATGTTTTGTGTTTTGATGGTCTTTTGGTATAACTTGTTTTCTTGGTCTTCTACTATTTGTTGAAATGTTGCAGGAGGCATTTGAGGTTGATGAGTTCTCATCTCAATGGGGCAATGTTTGTAGCACATTTGGGCGATACCATTATTTATCCCATTACCTCGATGAAGTGGCACAACACATCGTGGTATTCCACATCAAATTTTCTCCTCGAGGGCATATGGAGCTGCTAAAATGCAAAGCACCGTCACATGCTATTGACTATTCCAACATCACTCAGAACATCAACAAGGTCATTTTTGGTCCATCCCTAGTTATCATCAATGCATTTGGATCAAATATTCATGGTGGTAGGGCATAACTATGTCGTTGGCAATAGGAGAGGATGATTTTAGTGTTGTTACAACTAGGTTTAAATCTAGGAGTACACACAAGGATTCAAAGACCCCTATTTTGATGTATTAGAAGTAGCTAAGAAGAAAGATAGCCTATGAGGCCTCTTGTAATACATTATGGAATACACACATCTATTCTAATGGATACATGTCTTTCTTATTTGTTTTAAGTCATCGTTGTACTTGATAAATTCCTCCACGTTTAAGATATTTATTCCATCCAATTAATTGTGTAAACATTGCAAATTTTCCCTGCTTTACTGTTGTATTTGTTTAAAGTCATCAATGTTTTTTTAAATATTCTTCCATGGTTTAACATATTTATTCCATCCTATTAATTGTATAAAAATTGCATCCACTGTTGCATTCTAGTGAGTTATGTATGCCCTTTGCTAGTTCTAGGCACTCTGATGATCATTTTTGTCAAATCCAAGAGGAATTTCACCATGCTGTGGAAGGCAAAGTTGTTCAGCATGTCGCAGGGAACACAAAAAGCATAAAACTTGCCATGGTGCAAATTTGGCCATTTGGTGTCTCCCTAATGGCCAAATTCGTGCTGTAGCAGGTTTTGTGCTTTTTGGGCTCCTTGCAACATCCCAGACAACTTTGCCTTTTGCAACACGGTGAAATTCCTCTTAGAATTTACATAGATGACACTTCCATCATGAAATCACATATTTAACCTATCAGAGTGTAACAAAATAATGCATAATCTAAAGATCTTTCATGTCAAAGCATATATATTTATGTTTATCACTTTCCAAAGTAAAATTAAATCCAATTTTATTCTGTTGGACAATTCTGGGCACTGTAGCCATCGCTTTTGTCAAATCAAGGAGGAATTTCACCACGCCATAGAAGGAAGATGTCACAAGGAGTCAAGAAACCCTAAAACCCACCATAGCATGAATGTGGGCATTTGGAGGCTATGCAGATGCCCAAATTCACACCATGGTAGGTTTTAGGGATTTTGGGCTCCTTTTGACATTCTAAACAATTTTGCATTCTGCAGTATGGACCAAGCTGTTGGAGAGATTGTAGATATGCTTGTGAAATTCTACCTAGATTTGATTGAAATAAAAGTGCTAAATAAATAATTTAAAAATTGATAATGAAAAGTACAATGCATCATAAACATCGAAAAGGTACTCAACAATGCACTAATGTAGAAAATCAAAATATATTTTATTAAAAGAGCTTGCCCTATGGGCATCAGATACAAAGTTGTGCCTCCAAGGCTAAGGGAATAGTCTAAGTCCTAAGGCTAGTCTCCATGATATTCTATGGCCTAAGGCTAGGACCCATCCATATTTGCCAGAGCCATATCTTTGTCCATCATAGTGACATACTTTGCTTGGATGGCACACAAGTTCACATCCTCAAATAATCCAATTGTAACTTGCCCTTCAATCTCCTAGAACACCACCATAGCTCATGTAATGAAGTGCACATCATCCTTGTATCCCTATGTGATCTCTTCTGCAACATGTTGGAAAAGAGCACATGGGATAAGGTTCTCAATGCTCTATTGTAGCTGTCTAATTTCTATGAATTTTGATGCCTTTGCATTTTTAGAGATCAAAGTCCTACCTAGTAAACATTAAAAATCTAGTCAGATGTCTCATGCAATGCATTGCTACGAATGATACCACCACCATGCCTTGAGTTCTTGAAGTAGGCTGCCTTGGCTCTATAGTATGACTTCTCCATTACTTTTGTATTCTAAATGGACAAAGGGACCCAATTCTATACAAACCATGGCCCATGCACATAGAGAATATGTTGCAAACATGACAAACAACATTTCACCAAAACAAACAATTTTAATAAAGCAAGTGCTACATATTATGATGGTGACGAGATTACCATGTAATACGTAATGTGTGACTCCCCCCATGATTTCACCATTAATTTCATTCAAAGTCTTTCATAGCCATCTTGAACCTTTCATAATAGATCTCATCGTTTTGATCCTGGCGAAGCAGTTTTATCAATGCATCTACCTTTGTCCATACTTTAGCTCTCAAAGTTGCTACTTGAGGATGTGTAGCCTTATTGGTCGTGCATTCAGACAATGATTTCTAGTAGGACATTGAACAAAAATATGTGGAGAGAGGATCAACATGCAAGGAAATATTAACGCCACATGTAGATCTTAAAAGAATGTTGAAATTGGGTGTACCAAGGTGGTAAAAGTTCAAGAAGTACTAAGCCTGTTCAAGTTTAATGAATGCCTTGGAGATGCAAATGTTGCCTTCTCAGAAATAAGAAAATACCAACCAACCTTTAATTAAGAAGGGAAGAACAACAAAGATCCTCATCCTATATGAGAAGTATTTTTCAAACCTCAATCAATCAACTATATAGATGAAAATTTTGTATCATAGATGAAGAGCTTAAAAGATCATTGAATTACAACACAAGTGTCAACAAGTTACAAGTCAATAAGTATTGTGCTTGTATGAAAATAGTAGATCATTGGAGAAATAGAGGCAACTAAGTCAAACTCAAAAAATACCAATCACCCACTAATTAAGAAGGGAAAATGGCAAAGATCTGCCTCCTAGATGTGAAGCATTTTGCAAACCAATCAATCAGCTATAATAAAATTGTATTGCCATAGTGTTAAGAGACCCCATTAAGTAAAGGGGAATGATCAATGGGAAAACATTCTTGAGAGGAGATTGTAGGCCTTGAGGAGATTTATGGAAATTTTCGAGCAGGCCCTCGAATATGAAAGATCTAAGGCTAAGGTTGAATTCTCAAATTCAAACTTATCTAGCCTAGTTTGACAGTAATGAATGTTTGCAGCATGGTGCCAACATATTCCAAGAACATGTAGAATTCTAAATAGTGTGTAGTTAAATTTCTTGAAGGTAGCTCATGAGGCTCTTCAGGTAAATGATGAGGCCTTAGCCCATAGATATCAGGAGGCTCTAGGATCACTTTGAACCACTCAGCTGACTCTTGAGTGCCAATGCCAATTGACTGTACAACAGAATGAATGGCTCTGATCTCTTGATACCATCATGGCGAAGCTACAACAAAGCTACTAGGAGAATGACACTCTTTGAGAGTAGGTGGAAACATCAAATCTACTAGGAGAATGGCACCCTTTGACAGTAGGTAGCATCGAGGTAGCATCTCCTCTTGATAGCATCATGATGAAGCTACAACAAAGCTAGTAGGAGAATGGTACTCTTTGACAGTAGGTGGCATCATCAAATCCAATTGATGTGCTAATTCACAAGCTTGACAAGCCTTCAGAGCACTTGAGCATTCCTCCAAGTCAAGATCTATTTGATGATGTGGGTTGGGAGTAAGCACAGTATGGTGTCTCAAATAGTACTATTTTTTGACAGGTACTAAATGTACTATTTTGGCACTAATAATTGTGTACTTGTGAGTACTTTGATTTTTTACATGTCATACTAGTGCACTCTTTGGGTTTTATGTTGGATGCAATGTTTTATATAATAAAATGATTGAGAATATATTTTCACATTGGACTTTAGTACTCTTGATTTTTTGTACTATTTGGCACAACCTAGCATGCTTAGACTCGATTCTCATGGGCAAGGTGGCTAGGCATAATTACTTGAGCAAATGGACTAGTCAAGTGTAGCCACATCTATTCCAAGACAAGAATAGAAACTTCAGTTGGGCTAGCAAAGATGTCAAGTAGAGTGGAATGGGAAAGATGGTCATAAATATAGTGCTACTCCCCTTTTCTTAAAATATGTAAATTCAAAATTCATATATAAGAAGTAGCCATAGTATTTTATAATGCTATAGAGTAGGGCTAGCACTTCCCTCTCTGTTGTGCTATAACAAAACTATTTTGAAGGATTGATGACATGATAAATTCCGGATGGTTTAGTTGTACCAATTGACATAAAGATTTCATAGCTATACTTGAAGCTAATCAATCATGAATACCTATTCCACTCCTGTGGATTCTACTCTTTCACTATCTTTTCTTCTTTCAATTGATAGCGGGTTAATAAATTCAACAAGACAATTCTATGACATACTTTGATGCACAAGCATGCAATATCCCAATTGGGTGCTCAAAATGGTAATGCTATAAGAATGTCCATCTTAATGGGTCATATGAATATTCACGTTCATCTAAAGGTTACTAAAATTTGATATAGGATTTTTGTAAGCATTTTATATGGGGAACCAAGCTTTTATAATTTCCAACATTCCCATAAACACTTGTAGTTATATCTCATTTTGAGGTTGTAATGCCTACTCTTGGTATTTAGTGTCTTGAGATTATGGAGAGTTGGAATTTAAAACATGTTCAAATTACATATCTATAACCTCTAATAATTATCTTGACTTTTTGTTTACAATGGATATATAGATAACAAAGGTTCCTTGTTGTGACTTAGTTTTGTACTATTGGATTGAGAATTTTGTTCCATTATGGATTGCATAGATGTCCCAAAAACCTTGATTTTAAACGTTATCAAATTATTTCTAATGATTAGGAGCTTGATTTTAGTTGTGAGGCTCATAAGTAAAAGAAAATTGTATGTGCACACAACACATTGAATGATGTTTTTAGAGATGCTAATCCCTCTAGATGGAATCCCCTTTCAAGATCACCCCACACTCCTTCAAAAAGAAGATAAGCATCTCTCAAAAAAAGAAAAAGAGAAGATGCAAGGGGGTGGAGATCAATGAAGGCCATCATAGATTTAACAACCAAGCCATACTTCATATGCCATTTATAGTGGCTTTCCTATAAAGAGAAAGACAGCATTATCGTAAAACAAAAGAGGAAAAGAAGCATAGGAAGTGATTTTGTAAAGCCTAATTGTAGTAGTTATTGATCATATGGAGTATGGCTTCCTCATAAATTATTCTCTCTTGTTTGCCAAAATCATCAATTAGGCAAAAATCCTTTGCGATTTCTTGGGCATTGTAGGTACTAACATTACCTAGCACCCATTGCTACAATTTTGCAAACGTCATACAATCTTTTTCCCAAAGACAACAAGGGTTAATTGGAGGTATTGTCCACATACAGGATATGACAATTACATCACGTTGGAAAAGTTTTTGCATTTTGAAACTTTTATATCAGGTCCATGTGCCATGGGCATGCACACTGACATATGCCTTTGGAAAAGGCAAATTTAATATCCTAGGGATGAGTCCTTGCCTTCATCTCTTCCTAAAGTTAGATGCCCTACATGAAATGGCTTGATTTGATTGCAATTTTCCACACAACAATAGAGGCCTAATTTTTTTATCACATAAAAGACTTCCAAATATATTAAAACATTTTGAAACTTACTATGTTCTATACATCTACATCCTTAGATCCTTCCTTATCAATATTGATGGAGATTTTTATCTCATAAACATTCATGGTTGAAGGGTTAGCGAAGAATATGCTTCTTGCAAGTAGGATCTCTTTGCTTCCCTCTTCACATCCATTCAAGCTTTCAAGTCAAGGAGTTCATGCTCTTGTGCATATATATGCTTGCTCATAAAATGATATCCTTGGACATCGAGGTAGTCGATAGAGCGAGCGAGGAAAAGCGAGCGGGCCCAAAAAAGCGAGCGAGCTTTTCCACAATTTCCTTATCGAGGTATTCAACATAGCTTTGTGGAAACCACTATTTGGGAAAATTATTTGGGAAAATTGTAGAAAATAAAACTTATGTTACTATGTGTAACTATACCAATATTGCGAATTATAGTCTACCTTAACTTCCAATTGGAGCCATACTCACATTATGCAGCAATAGTATGTGGTTTGAAAGAAACCGAATTTCCACTCCAAAGCAGATTCCATTACTGATACAACAATTCTTTTGCATTTGAAATGGGTCTTATTATCAAACTCGTTCAATAATCAAAACAAATGCGTTGCTTGATATGTTGAACTTAGTAACATAAACATCACTTCACCCATATGTGGGGAAAAAAAACTTTCTGTAGACTTCATAGCATGGGATTGCATCAACACTTATGACATTCGAAATGGTTCTTCTTATTAAAAGTGTTATCAACCATGAAAGAAAATGTTTAAAAATAGTTCACCCATATGTTGAAAAACCCAAGTGTCATTTATGACATTCAAAATTGTTCTTGCAACCATCCTGTAGTTCCTAGAGATTTTGCCCATACTTCCAACCCCTTCCCTTCAACCACTAAGAGGTATCTAATAGTTTTATAGAACACTTGAGATATCATCACCTCCTAATACAAAACCATTATTACTATTTGTAGAACACTTGAGATATCATCACCTCTTAATACAAGACCATTCTTACTATTTGTAGAACACTTGAGATATCATCACTCCTTCCCTTCAGCCACTAAGAGGTACCTAATACTTTTGTAGAACACTTGAACCATTCTTACTATTTGTAGAACACTTGAGATATCATCACCTTTTAATACAAAACCATTCTTATGGTTTGTATAACACTTGAGATATCATCACCTCTTAATATAAGACCATTCTTAGTATTTGTAGATCACTTTAGATATCATCGTCTCTTAATACAAGACCATTCTTACTATTTGAGAGATTAATGGATTAAAGGTTTGAAGCTCATAGGAGACGAAGGAAGAGAAAGTCAGTTTCGACATGAGGACAATAAAACTAATTGGAATATTTTGACTTATGTATTATACCTTTTTGAAGACTATGAATTTAAGTCAGTTTCAACATTAGGATGATAAAACTAATTAGAATATTTTGACTTATGTATTATATATTTTTGAAGACTATGAATTTTAATGAGGAGAGGCATGCACACTACTTAGTAAATACACTAGTACTACTACTAGCCTACGACTATTAAGCCTAGTAGCACTAGTGTGATTTTGAGCCTTGTATCAACCTTTTGATAATTTTCTTTCATCTTTAGTGCAATAGAAATTATTCCTTCTATCAGAAGAATCTTGCCAAATTTATTCAAAGTGATGATTTTGTAGTCTACAGCCACTATCCTCTGACTCTCAAAAATATATTAAATGTGAGCACCCATTTATCTTGTTTGATCAACCCTAGACTATGCTGCAATAGGACATTACTAGAACCAAAAAAAAAAGAATTGATATGGCGATGTTTAGTAAGAAATAACCAAATTAAGGATTTAATAAGAAAGAAAACAATTAGAATCAATAGGCTATTCAATGGCTCAAATCTACACAGAAATTATAATGTGCCTCCCAACTCTTATGCATTCCAGCTCCTCATGTTTGACAAGAATGCAAACAATAATGAAATCACATTATCTTTAGTTTCAAAGTAAGCAAAGCACCAAAAATAAATGCAAACGTATTGGATGACGAATAAATAGGTATAGATATAGATAGACCTATATATATGCATTCATAGATATAATGATGATTAAAGTTGGACGGTATAATAATATTATGTGTACTATCATTGGGATTAGGACTACTATTGGTAATATTGTATGTAGTAGTAGGAGAACTACCATTAAGGAACACTCAAATAAAATTACTAATGGTGGTGATAAAACTACCACTAGTAGTTTGGTAATTACCCCTAACATCTACAACAAATATTTGATGGGTAGCTAGTATTAGGTCAAAAGGCCCCAATTGTGCTATAATAATGGACCAAAAAAGGGAGTGCTATAGCATCACCTAAGGGTCACTTTTTATCCATGAAAGAAACAAGTCGGTGCAACCTAGGTCATACAGATCTAGGTCATGTGGAGTGGTTCGCGTCTCTTTCCTTGATAAAAAAGTTACACTACCTTTGATAGTAACTACAAAGATTGCTGCCATAGTGCCGTAGAGTAGCCCCTAGGTTGCACCATCATCCCTTTTTGCTTTTGAGCCATTAAGTTTGATCCACTGATTTTATGTAGAATTATTCTACTATATGTTCACATGTCCTTAATAGGATCTTGATTTAATCCCTTCCATTGTAAGTACTTTTACTTCAAGTTTCACATATCCTTAACAAACCACTAGGCTTCAACACAAATTCATTCTTATGTTTCAAGCCTTAAACTCAAACACCCTTGTAAAAGGGATAATGTATTAAAGCTACATTCAATCCATCAAATCTTTTGAATAACAGTTCTATTGAAAATTCATGTATCATCAATAGGATTTCATCCATTATATGTTCATTTGTCTTTAATAGTATGTCTAAAAATTCATGTATCTTCAATATTATTTCTCTCATGTGTTCCAATATCTTCAAAAGGATACCTTTATTTAATAATGTCCAAACTTGAGCATTGATTTGTATTTATCAAACACAATTTCACTCCACCTATTCTTTAGAATGAAATTTTTTCGCCAAAAGTGGGCCAAATGTAAGGTCTTTCCACATATTCTTAAGAATGAAAATTTTGGCCTTATGTTGGCAAGTCTATGGAATGAGGGTAAGGCCAAAGTCTCTGGTACGGTGCATTAGGTTTTGATTAATTCTTCTTTAGGCTTGAATATTTAATGCATTAACTTCACAACTATTATTTATGCTTGAACTTGTAATGTATTAATTTCATGACTTAGGATTTTATGAAGTTATATCTAACATGTCCCAAATTTAATGGAAATTAATATCCTACATAACACAACAAAGTATCATCATATCCCTTCCCAAAATCAATGCTACCTAGCAACTCTCCTGGCATTTTCACTGCCTTGCATTTGAGTTAGCTATGATGAAGAATGTTTCCTGCCTTTGGAACCTCTTAGAGTTACTGTTAGCATGATCTAATTTCATGTACCCCAAAACTTGAGACTTGGAGATTCCCATATCACACCAGCGGTAGCTATCTTGTCCACTCTCAATGCTAGTAAGAGCTAGGCCCCATAGACCGGTAAAAGAAGTCTTTTTGGAGGTTCAATTTTTTCCCTCCGTCTTCTACAGGCCCCCTGATGAAATAGGATATATTCATCACCCTACATTTAATGCAATAATTGACACAACTTTTTTGGACCTGACTATGTAGTTTACATCCCAAAATTGGTGCTAAAATTGCAGATTGGGAGATTCCCATATCACACCAACGGTAGCTGTCTTGTCCACTCTCAACACTAGTAAGAGCTGTGGTCCCCATAGACTGGTAAAAGAAAATGCAAGAATTAACAACTTTTTTTGGACATGACTATGCAGCTTACATCCCAAAATTGGTGCTAAAATTGCATATACTGGGCATCTCCATTTGCCGGGAGGTGTCCCCAGCGACCCCTTGGACTTGCTCTATTTGTCTAGTTGTGTCTCTCCACAAAAATCGGAGTAGGGCCTATTTTCCCCATCTAGTAAAACTATATGCATCAATATGTATGTATGTATGTATGTATGTATGTATGTATGTATGTATGCATGCATGCATGCATCCATGTATGTATGTACACACACATATGTATGTATGTATGTATGTATGTGTACTAAAACTACTAAAACTATATGCATCAAATAATGTTGTTGATCAATTTTTGGCATACCCCACCAAAATCAAGACCCCGATTGCAAAGAAAGGTAAGGAACACAAGTGCTTGTTCTTATGCTCATGAGACAACAAAATGCATGACATAGGCAACCAATGGGGTCTTACTTTTGATGTTTGTATGTATGTATGTATGTATGTATGTATAAATGTTGACTCTGTGCCAACATGAACTTATGAAGAAAGAGAAGGTGTTACAACTTTGTGTTACAACTTCTAGACACAACTTTATGTTACGACTTTGTGTAACAACTTTGTGTTGCAAGTTTGTGTTACAAGTTTATGTTACGACTTTGTGTAACAACTTTGTGTTACATCTTCTACATGAAGAGAGAGAATGTGTTACGACTTTGTGACACAACTTTGTGTTACAACTTTGTGATACAACTTTGTGTTACAACTTTGTGATACGACTTTGTGTTACATGCAGAGAGAGAAGCTCTCCAACTTGTATAAATACCCCATAATGGAATGAAGCCCACACTCTTGGGGCATTGTGTTGAGTCTACATTGGTATTCCAAGCATTTGTCTCAAGTGTCCATGCTTCCTTGCACTGCACGTCCAAAAGCATGTCCTAACCTTGCAACCCTTCTCCCCTCTCCTCCAACCCTGCAACCCACCCTCTCCCTCTCCTCCTCCCTCCTTCTCCTTCCTCCTTCTCCTCCTCCTCCCTCCTCCTCCTCCTCCTCCTCCTCCCTCCTCCTCCTCCTCCTCTCTCCTCCCTCTCCCTCCTCCCCTTCCCTCCTCCTCCTTCCTCCTCTTTCTCTTCCTTCACCCATGCTCTTACACCTTCTTCCTCTCCCACTCCTGTGCTTTCCTAAACCCTTAAACTCCATGATCTACGAGGGAGACGAGTTCTCCACCATGTACTCTACTCTAAACCCTGGAACTCCTTCTAACCCTGAACTCCTTCTAAACCTTGGAACCTCTTTCTGAACCCTGAAACCTCCTTCTGAACCCTTAAACTCTTTCTAAACCCTGGAACCTCCTTCTGAACCCTTAAACTTCTCCTAAACCCTTAAACCTCCTTCTGAACCCTTAAACTCCTCCTAAACCCTACAACCCCTAATGAAGGCGAAAGCCTTCATTACCCCAACAACGATGGTTTACGTGCCTTTTACACATACTTGCATTTTGTTTACTCACCACACTTAAGCCTACGTCTCTCACCGGAACACGACTCGAGGTCCTAAGCTACACATATATTACAACGACAAACCCAATATATCTATAGGTGACAAAAAGCCTCGGAACCCTGCAACATAGAATACCGAGCTCTTCCTACAAAAGCAGTAGGAAAGAGCCAACATTTGGCGCCGTTGCCGGGGAGACTAGCGTCTGAAGTAGCGAGTAAACATGCGTAGGTAGGTGTAAAAG
>NC_141618.1:49364713-49374713 GCF_047967505.1 Dipteris shenzhenensis
TAACCTAAAATTAACTCTAGGGTTAGATTTACCATAGTTAGGTTAGTGCTAACTGTAGTTACGTTAGTCTTAACCACAGTTAGGTTTAGGTTAGTTAGGTTAGGATAACTAGACTAGTTAGTTAACCTCAGTTAGATTAGCTACGTAGGTTTGGTTAGTAGTAACTGAGGTTAGGTTAGTTTAGTTAGCCCTCAGTTAGGTTAGACTAACTTCAGTTAGTATCTAACTCGGGGGGGTCACTCATCATATGTAACCCTATCATGTGAGTTCAACAAAAGGATATTTTTTATTTCTAAAATTTACATAAATAAATATACATAAGGGACTATTTAAAATAGTTTTGGAAAAAATTTACAGATTTGTATAGAAAAGGGGTACATTTTATTAATGAAAAATTTACACAGATAAGGGATTTTAGAAATATGCCTCGAACGCACGTGGTATAGAGGGTTTATACATAGTGACCCCCCTGAGGTATCTAACTATAGTTAGTTAAACCTCCCAGTTACAGTAACTAGGAGGATCTAGGTTAGTTAGTCTAACTAGAGTCACTTGGTTTCAACCCCTCGGTTGGACTTAAAGTCCATTCACACCACCATTAGGACCCCCCAAAACGCCAAATTTAGCCCTCCTTTAACCCCTCGAAGCTCATCCGTTTGGGACCCAAATTGAACCCCGTTTGAACCCAGATTTCACAGACGGAAACACCACGTTACGGGGTATTTTTCCAGCCCATTGCACACCATTTCGGCATCCCTCGCACACGTTCATTCGCGCCCCTGTGTGGGCCTCATTTTGCATTAATTCACTCGTATTTTCACGCCGCGACCTCCGATTAACGATCCGTCTGCACCGGCACATTTCCCTACACACGTAGGACCATCCTAGGCACATTATTAACACGACGGTCCCTACACAAACTAACATCACTCTAACTCTCCTAACGACACCACCTCCACACCCGCCCTTGGGGTAGCGATCCCCTTAGCCAATCACGCCCCATCTGCATGCAGTTACGTTCCGGCCAACGACTTCGACTCCAATGCTCGCCCCATCCGCAACTTACTCCACTGCAACAACCGCCCCCGCCAATCCTCTACCCTGAATCCCCCCCTAAGGTTCAACAACTTCCTTTAACTCCTCCACGCCCCAACATAGCTGGACGTCGTCCTGAGCATGATGGGGACATCGAGCTCGATGCCGAGGCTGACAACTTCTTCAATCGACGAAATCACAACAATCACGGCCGACGCCCCTTGGGAAAACTGGAACTTCCCAAATATAATGGTAGGGGAGACCCTGCTCGCTTCCTCCAACATTTTGATGCCGCATGTCGAGCAGGTGGTGATCAATCCCATGAAACTAAGGTGGCTTGGTTTCCAATGGCCTTAACTGATGAGGCGTCAGAATGGTACCTCGACCTTCTTGTGGAAGAACGTGCTACATGGGACCTACTTCAAACCGAATTCAAACGTCGCTTTCAAACGGAGAGGCTAAAAGATGACCCCGCTCTCCAACTCAGCAAGATCGAACAAGGCCGAAGGGAAGATGTACGCACATACCTAGGAAAGATGAAGAGATTGATCGCCAAATGTGACCCACGCCGCCCAGATGCAAAGTACCTCACGGCATGGTTCATAGCAGGTCTACGCAAGAAAATCCGCAAGGATATGAAAAAGATAAGTAGCTATGAAACATTCAATGCTGCTCATGCGGCAGCCATTGACATCGAAGATGGCATGACAGATTCAGACACTAGCAGTGATGATGCCAGATCAAATACACGAGATAAGCGCTCGAAAAAAGGTAAATCAAAGGACACTGCCAAAACATCCAATGAAGATCGCCTCGAGGCCATGACCTTGAAGCTGAAAGAAGATATGATGCACGCCATGGATCAAAAACTTCACTTGTCTCAGCCGCCAACTCAAACATATCCACGGCGAGAAAATGTCTGGTGCCCACACTGCTTGGCAAATCATACAGCAAATGAATGCCCAGTCCTAAGAGCAAGAATCACTGCACAAGCAAATCCACCGCCACGGTTGTGGTGCCATATCTGTGTCGTCGGCGGCCATGATGAGACCAGTTGCATCTTCAACATGCGCAACAATCCGCCTCGACCACCACAATACCAAGCGGCACCCATGCCAGTATATAGGCAACCAGCACTTGCACAAGCGCCCCCAGCTCCGAGACTAAATCCTATTCCCGTTCGGACACAAGTCCCACAACTACTCAGGAATCCGAATCCACGACCGTATCCAAGAGCACCAAATCCAGCTCCTCAGGCAGTTCCCATACATCAATTACAAGCCGAAGAAGTAGACTCACTATTTGAGTATGAAGCAGAGTACCCAGTGTACTATGTAGAAGGTGCAGAGTGTCTAATACCAGTCTATGCAAATCAAGTGCGACCCAACACATTTCGCGCACCAATCAAGTGTTACGGTTGTGGAGAAAATCATAGAATCACAGAGTGCCCTCATCGCGGTAGCCCAGCCACTTTCCAACCACTCTGCAGAGATTGTGGCATAGGACATGCCTGTATGGATTGTCCCATGAAAAATAAGGTCCCAGAACAAACAGAGGTTAAGCCTGACATCCCCATCGGCATCATTGGGGTGGACCATCAAAGTCTGGGTCCGGCAAGTCTAAGGTCACAACCTATCAATGTAATTACACGCCAACAGAAAGCGGCCACGAAGGACCCTATCATTCCAATCCAACCGAAGCGACTTCTGAAAAAGAAAGCACAAGTGCCTCCACCTCCGCCAAGCAATGAGAAGCCGAGCTCATCCACATCAACTCCCGAGCCTCGAATAAAAGAAGTTCCATTCCCAAATGCAGAAGTGGAGAAGGCTCGTTTTCAGGCACTTCAGCAATGGGTCCAAAATGAACAAGCTCAATTTGAGGCTCAGAAACAAGCTCAAGACCCACTCCATGACTTGGCCCCACAAAGTATTGATACTATACTCGAGCCCTTGTTCCAACAACAAACTCCACAACAGAATGTACCGCCACGTCAACTTGAAGGAGCTGCACTCTCTAGCATCCTGAGTTGCCCTGTGTCCATTCCCATCGGAATCCTCTTATGAAATTGTCCCAATCTCTAGGAGAGTTTCAAATGATGGATTGAACTCGCAACTCCCCCTCCACCTATGAACGACATTGATGATATCCCTGTGCGGATGGGTGAGAAAGACGACATACGCAACATCACTATGCCTTTGATCCACAAAGCATATAATGAAATCCAAGCCATAGTGGATGGTGGAGCAGGTGTCAATGTCCTATCAAAGGAGCTTTACGAAGAATGGGGTCTCCCACCAATGCAAAAGGCTAATTTCAACATACGCCTTGCCGATGATTCACGGGCTAAACCCTTGGGCATAGTGAATGGTGTGTCCACAAAGATCGCAGGAGTCCGCTTTTCCCTTCAATTCACAATCTTGGATCTCCCCGAAAAATCCTATCAAATCTTACTGGGACGTCCTTGGTTACGAGAAGCATGAGTCCTCCATGACTGGGGAATGGATAGATTGACAATCCAGAATCGAGACACTGCAGTCAGGGTGAATGTGGGGACAGGAGTTATTAAACCAATTGTTCCTAGAGCATTGGATGACACATCTTCCACGATAATCTCGAGCAAATCAGATCCCTTGCAACAGCATGCCATAGCAGGTGACTCACAAAGCAATGTCAATAACTGGATACAAACATTGGCAACCATCGACAACTGCCATTCATTAGACCCCATCTTCTCACAGATAGATGTTAACGCACTACAGGTCGATCCTCCACTGACACATGAAGAACCAATCGATCTAGAGATGCCTTTCTTTATGGCTGACCTCGAATGGGATAATGAACCTGAAGAAGGTCCCCATACCAATGATGACTCAGATTTTCCTTGGGACCTTGAAACAGAGGCTGCCAATGCTGAAATTGAAGATCAAATCTTTGATAATGACCTAGCCATTCTGCATGCCCTGATGGCAGTCGAGCTCCCAAAAGTTGAACCTCCACAGTTGCATAACAGCAGACGATCCCGCAAGAAAGCTGCAGGAGGAAATCGCAGAAAAGCCAAGGTCGAGCACTTCAATGAATTCGAACGAGTCCAAACACGGATTGTGGAATTGTATCTTGCAAAGGCAGTTCCCTCAAAGTCAAAACCACCACCTCTTGAATCGTCCCCTGAAGGACTGGAAGGAGTATGTGCAGCACATGAACCCTTAAGTCTTGGAAACACCTTGCCAGTGGAAAAGTTACCCCACAGTTCCCAATGTAAGAAGTTTCGGAAATATAAGCCACATGTGTGGATGAATCTTGATCAAGAGACTTCAGAAAAAGAAAGGAGGGAAGAGCCTAACAAATTACTAAATGCAACTATGCCACCCAGTACTCATGACACACCTCAGGCTAGTTCAACCCCATCAGAGGCCGATCTTCGAGAAGTGCCGGAATACTTTAAGAATTATACAAGTGGTAGTGCACCAATAGCAATGCCAAGACCAATCAGAGAATCTGAAGTTCAAGAAACCGATAGTATTGGAGAAACTCCAATCTATGAGGGATCGGCAAAAACACGCACAATAAACCTCGCCCTTGAAGGGGAGGAAGAAAAGTTGGTTTTCATTGGGAAACAGCTCCGTCAAGAAGATGAAATCAAACTCAAAGACCTCCTAATGGAATATTGTGACTGCCTAGCATGGTCATACAAAGAGATGAAAGGAATTTCACCAGAAGTGGTAGTTCACACGATCCCTATAAGGGAAGGTGCTCGCCCTAAGGTATGTGGACCTTATCGCACAAATCCTAAATATGGCACCATGGTTTATGACGAGTTGGAAAAACTCCTAGATGCCAGATTCATCTACGAGATAGAGCACACTGATTGGGTTTCACCCATTGTCATTGTGCCTAAACGCAACAAGAAGCTCAGAATATGCGTAAACTTGAAAAATGTGAATGCCGCCACAATTAGGGATCACTACCCCCTACCCTTAACAGAAACAGTGTTGGAAAAGGTGGCAGGATCCGAAATTTATAGCTTCTTGGATGGCTTCAGTGGCTATAACCAAGTACAAATTGCTCCTCAAGACCAATCAAAAACAGCATTTACTACAGAATGGGGTATTTTTGCATATAGAGTCATGCCATTCGGCCTTTGTAATGCCCCAGCCACATTCCAGCAAGTCATGTTCACAGCTTTCAAGTCATTTTTGAATAAGTTTTTACAGGTGTTCTTGGATGATTTGTGCATCCATTCAACCAAACAGGACCACTTCAAATGTCTGGAAGAAGTACTAATCAAATGTAGGGAGTATGGCATCTCCCTAAATCCAACAAAATGCCAGTTCATGGTCACCCACGGAGTTGTTTTGGGACACATCGTCTCTCAACATGGGATTGCAACTGACATGGACAAAATCAAGATCATCATGGAATTGCCTCCTCCTACAAATTCCAAAGGTGTACAGGTCTTTATGGGACATGCCGGCTATTATAGAAGATTTATATTGCGGTATGCCATGATAGCTAGACCACTTTACAAATTATTAGTGGAGTTCTTATGGACCGAAGAGTGCGACCAAGCCTTTGAGCTTTTAAAGTGGCACCTAATCACAGCACCCATCCTTCTATCTCCCAATTGGGATATTGATTTTCATGTTCATACTGATGGATCCAAGTATGCAATTGGGAGTGTGCTCTGTCAACCGGGTGAACATAAGAAAGACTACCCCGTCTACTTCGCCAGTCGACAACTCAATGATGCAGAGATCAACTATACAACCACAGAAAGAGAAGCCCTAGCAATGGTGTACAGTGTAAAGAAATTTCGGCACTATCTTCTCGCAAATGATTTTGTCTTCTACACCGACCATCAAGCATTGCTATATCTTGTGAACCGTCCGTGTACCACCGGAAGAATAACCAGATGGCTCCTCTTGCTGCAAGAATTCAACTTCAAAATTGTGGTCCGCAAAGGTGCCCAACACTACATTGCCGATCACATGTCTCGAGTCAAGAGAGGAGAAGAAGCCACTGGAGTAGAAGATGACTTACCAGATGCCACACTATTTCAAATAGATGCTGTTCCCGAATGGTGTGGAGATATCATTGGGTACTTGATGGCAGGAAGACCACCCCCTGACATGAAAGCAGTAGATGCCAGAAAATTGATTCTAAAGGCTGCACCCTATCAACTCATTGCAGGACAACTATACAAGATGGGCAAGGACCAGATATTAAGAAGATGTGTAATGCCTCATGAGATCCTGCCAATCCTGAGTGAAGTCCATGAAGGCATTGCAGGAGGACACTTCCAAGGGGAAGCCACAGCAAGAAAAGTTCTCCTCGCAGGCTACTGGTGGCCAACTCTGTGGGCAGATGCCTATGAATATGTAAAAGGTTGTGATGTATGCCAACGAACTATTAAACCACAACACAAAGACTTCAATCCCCTAACAACAGTTGTTGCACAACAGCCATTTGAAAAATGGGGGATTGATTATGTAGGTCCCATACATCCAGCAGCAAAAGGAACACAGGCACGTTACATCATTGTGGCCACTGATTACTTTACAAAATGGGCTGAAGCTAAAGTAGTCAGAAAGGCAGATGCCAAAAGCACAGCAAGATTCTTGTATGAACATGTGATCACCCGATTCGGATGCCCCCTTGAAATTGTGTCGGATAGAGGCACACATTTTGTCAATGAGGTAATCCAAGAACTCTTGTCTGGCTTCATGGTCATCCATAAAAAAAGCACACCCTACTACCCCCAAGGGAATGGACTAGCAGAATCCACAAACAAAATCATATGCAATATCCTCACCAAGGTAGTAGAACCACAGCGTTCTGATTGGGCAGAGAAACTAAATGTAGCCTTATGGGCATATAGAACCACATTCAAGGTCAGTACAGGGAACACACCTTTTCAATTGGTGTACGGCCTTCTCGAATTTGTAATACCAAGCCTGTGCATCGCAATATAGGAACGCTTGGGTGATCATGAGTCCTTGAAAGAAAGGCTCTGTCAGTTGGAAAAGCATACAGAGACAAGACTAGTCGCTTATCATGCCATGACAATAGAAAAACGTCGAAGAAAGGCATGGTTTGACAGGAATTTGAAAGCTAAAGACATCAAGGAAGGCGACTTAGTCCTGTTATACAATGCCAAAGTACACAAGGGAAAACTGAAGTATCTAGGTCAAGGACCCTACCGAGTACGAAAGATGAATCCCATTGGAGCTGTGCTACTTGAAACAGTAGATGGAGTCCAATTCAACACAACAATAAACAGGAGCCGACTGAAGCGCTACTACGTCAACACGCGAGCCATCCCCGACAAAAACGAAGATTTGGGAAACCAAGTCTTCCTTAGTTAGGATTAGATTGTATCACGAGCACTCACTTGCATATGTACGTCTTCGCACATATAGGTAGCCTCAATCGATTTTACCTAGAGCTCAGGATTGGTGAATGAGTTCTAGCTGCCCTATGAAAATCCCAGCAAAAAAGCATATAGTTAGTCCCTACTTAGCTACTAGGTCACGTGCACTCACACGCTTTTGCTTAGACACATAGATGATTGCATGAATAATTGTACCACACACTTTCATTCCACTCTCAAAAGATGTATTAAAAATTTAATTTAAAAAAAAAAAAAAGGGATCTCTCTCCCACACACACACAGAAAGGTCATACAGGCATGCCAATCAGTGTAATGATCAATGGTACACTACATGTACATGGATGCAGGTTTAGAAAAGATGCCGCCACTCAAGAGGATGTGCAAAAAGAGCCCACCGCCTCAACCACGGGACCCCCTCCAAAGTTCGCAGCCATCTACATCCTCTCAACCACGGAGACCACAGGCGTTCATGGTCCAAAGCGATAGCTCCGAAGAAGATTCAGTGCATGTCCCCAAGCAGAACAAATGCCACCCCATTCACAGCCGGCATACACAACCATTAACAAGGCCCAATCATTGGAACTTGTCTAGCCACCCACCTTGACTTATGCTCTTTCCCAGGAAGCATCATCTTACTTAGAGCAACGGGGTCTAGGCCATTTGCATGAGAGCCTCAAATCCTTGGAGGACAGTCCTATCATGACCACCTACATCAAGGACTTTCTCCACTCTTACTACTCCAGCAATGCAACGGATGGCAAGTACGGTACAATCACTGTGTACAGCAGAGCCCACTGAACATTATCCTCGACAGTACAGTCATTCAAAGGGCTTTCTCTCTGCCAAAGCAAGGTGGCGAATACCCTAAAAGGTCTGCAGATGCAAAGTTTATCGAAGTACAGTCTCTCCTCACCAAGGGTACCCTGATCCATAGAGATGGCATCTTGCTTCGCACAATCCTTGACCCTCGCCTCAAGGAAGCAGCACAATTTCTATCCACCATCCTGGGAATAAAGAATGGCAAGGAACGCTCCCTTCCACTCCACACATTTGTTTTCCTGAGTAGGAAGCTCAAACAAGACTGGGTCCAACACTTCGTCATTTTCTTTACCAAAAAACTCGATGGTTCTTCAGGCCAGAAATGTAAAATTCCACACTTATTGGCTATCATCATCAAAAAAGAACTACAAGAAAGAGAAATGACTCTGCCCCAGTCTCCAAAGCCAATTGAGGAGTTGGACATACCCTTCTCACCAGTATGGGAGCCATCATCAACTGCTCCAGCTATCACATTGATAAGTATAGATGCCTTAACAGAAGTACCTATTCTGGAAAGCAGAATTGCAGAATTGCCCCAGGAAATGCTTCAGCTCGGTGCACAACTGCAACCACTAAGTCTCCCCCAACAGCACCAACCCGAGCTCGAGACAAGGTTGGCACCCGAACCTGAGGAACGATCAGCACCAGAGCTTGAGACCACATCAGCACTCGAACTGCCCATCGACGTCATGCCAGTCGATGAGCCCCAAGGAGAGCTCGTGCCAGATCAGTAGTATGACTATTGTCCACAAGGGAGTGAAATGCCATTGGAACAACCTCCCCCAAGTACTACAAAACCCTCGGGATGGCTACATGGGCACCACTTGTATCAACAATATCGCCAGACCTCATCACCATCCATCATTCTCCAGCATCAAGCTAGCCAAATGATCCAAATGTCAGAAGTCTTCACTAGCCTGGCTAAGGAAGCATATGCAAGAGAATTGGAAAGGCAGACGGCATCAGAAATCGAAGACCAGTTCCAGGCAATCGCCATAGAGGTCAAGGCACTTCGGGCACAGATAGATGAGAAGGAGGTAGAAGAAGTGCGCATGAACCAGGCTCTCCAAGCTCAAGAGAAGGCCGTAAGGGATGTGACCTCCAACCTCCATCAAAGTCAAACACAGCTGACTGTGGCAGTAGAACCAATGGCAATCCTACAGACCTCCTATAACTCCCTGACAACTGCACATGCGCAACAAACAGAGGAAGTGGCACAAGCTCGACTCACTCTCATTCACAAAGAAGATGAGCTCCAGGATTGCAAGGACAAGCTTGAAGACATGCAACAATCTTTGGCAGTACGTGCCTTTAGCATTGATGAGCTTACAAGGGAATGCCGACTCTTAAAAGACCAACCCATGTCTCAGAACCCATCTCAAGTTCTATGCAGTTCCACGGCGTAAAAGATGGGAATCCAACATACACACTTTGGCTGAAGATCGAGTCATTAATTGGCCAATGATCGAACCCTACTCTGGTGTAGAATGGACTATCCAAGGTGCCATGATCCGAGCACTTCAGCAGCATGAACAAACAATGCGCGGCAATATTGATCGCTTCCTTCGCCAAAGTGCCATATTCTACAAAACATTAGCATTAATTCTGGAGGTCCCATGTTACCTTGATTCCCATTTGCCTCCACTCAGCTTTAATCCCAATGAACGGATTGATGCTCAAATTACAAGCCAACTATACCAAAGAGTGATCTTCTTGGAGGCACGCCACATATCTCTGTTCGAGCAAATGGTGGATACA